>NC_079221.1:26259110-26436610 GCF_029633865.1 Lampris incognitus
ATACAAATTTTATGGAATATTGACTCCAGCTGGTGTTCCCGCATGAGCCAGACATAAAATTGAGGGAAGATTTAAGGGTTAGGGTAGCATGTGTGAATGAGGTTATTGTCTGAATAATTCATAACATTACAGGAACTCCACTAGCATCAATAAAAGCCTGTCTGTCGATTTAAAGGAAATGATTTCAAAAGGAAATTTCAAGGAAAATTTTCATCTCATCTTCAGCCGCTTTTCCAGGGTCAGGTCGCAGTGGCAGCAAGCTAAGTAGGGCCCTCCAGACGTCCCTCTCCCCAGCAACGCCCTTAAGGAAAATTCTATCCAGATCATACCATTTTATCACCAAGCCCCACTAATAATCTTGATTGGCAACATAATAATCCTAGTTGACTGCGGTAATACTCATGAAGATCCTTAAAATCTTAACATGCACTGTGTTAGACTGTCTACCTAAAATATTATCCCATTTAATCTCACTTTGGCCAATTTTACCAAGTAAAACTTGGGACATTTTTCTTACCTTGGAACTTTCCACTCTCACAGACAGAGAAAATAAGGATGACACACCTCGACGAGCGAAAGGCAGCATTCAGCTTCTTTTCATTTACTGGAAGGGTTGACCACACCCCCTACGACTACAATTAGACCGCAACACTGTATAATGATGGCTTACAGCAGTTCACTAAATGCAAATACTTCTCAACCATAGCAGTTAACCTACGGTTAGAATCCCAAATGTTTTTGTTTTGTTTGTTTGTTTTCTGATACCGGGTACTGCAGTGGTATCTGACCACTCTGAATTGCAGAGATCCATATGAAAAGGAACTGAAAAGGAAAAGGAACTACCAGCATCTTCTCCACCACCAAACAAATTTAGAAAAGTACATGGCTGAATCTGGATTTTGTCTGTTGATGTTGTAGTGTCTGTCAGTAATGTGAAGACGTAAAACGTTATGCACCGCATCATGAATTAGTTGATTAAAATAAATCAATGACAGAAAATCAAAAATGAATTTTGTTAGAAGGTATATATTCAGGATTATATCCTTTACTCCTCAGTTGACTGAATTATGGTATTTTTGAAATTCAGTAGGTATTATTAACCTAAATAGCAATCATTCTGAATAAAGATAAAGAGATATGAATTTAATGGTCTTACCTTGGCTTTGGCCAGAGAGATATTTTCATGATTGTGGCTCTTAATTAAAAAGAATCTTGCATCTCTGAGGATATATCTCAGTTTACTTGTCTGGTCTGCAGAGAGATAGAGAAGATGATGGAAGGATATATGAGTGAACAGCCCATTTGGTGACAGAGTCTTATAGACTGAACAAAAATGGTGTCATGAATTACAAATAAAACTAAGAGATTTAAATGTTTACGAATCTAACAGGTTTCAAAAGTTCAGCACAACTCTCAAATTTTCTTTTTCTATTTTTCAAGGAAAATTATATCTCTCTGCATCTAAATCAGCATCATAAACTTGTCACTTGAATAAAAGGGACACGTCCATCCATTTCATTATCCAAACAGCTTATCCTGCTCAGGGTCACGGGGATGCTGGAGCCTAACCCAGCAGTCATTGGGCGGCAGGCAGGGAGACACCCTGGACAGGCCACCAGTCCCATTACAGGGCCGACACACTCTCACCTAGGGACAATTTAGTATGGCTGATTCACCTGACCTACATGTCTTTGGACTGTGGGAGGAAACTGGAGCACTCAGAGGAAACCCACAGAGACATATGGAGAACATGCAAACCCCACACTAAGGATGACATGGGACGACCCCCAAGGTTGGACTACCCCAGGGCTCGAACCCAGGACCTTCTTGCTGTAAGGTGACCATGCTAACCACTGCGCCACCATGCCGCAGGGACACAGAATATCATAAATCCAAGACACTACTCTTAAGAGTACCTTTTTTGGGGGGCGGGGGGATTTTTTTCCCTCTTTTTTCCTCCCCAATTGTACTTGGCCAATTATCCCACTCTTCCAAGCCATCCCGGTCACTGCTCCACCCCTTCTGCCGATCCGGAGAGGGCTGTAGACTACTACATGCCCCCTCCGATACATATGGAGTCCCCAGCCGCTTCTTTTCATCTGACAGTGAGGAGTTTCGCCAGGGGGACATAGCACATGGGAGGATCACATTATTCCCCCCAGTTCCCCCTCCCCCCTGAACAGGTGTCCCAACCAACCAGAGGAGGTGCTAATGCAGCAACCAGGACCCACATCCAGCTCCCCACCCACAGACACGGCCAATTGTGTCTGTAGGGACGTCCGACCAAGCCAGAGGTAACACTCCCCGTTCAAACCAGCATTCCCAAGAATGTGCACATCCTCATCCTTGAAGGAGTGGCCACTGGTCTGTAGATGGGTGTAGACTGTGGAGTCCTGGCCTGCTGCATTAGCTCTTCTGTGTTGTGCATCTTCTTGGCCAGCATCTATTTGGGTTCCCCGATGTACAAGTCATGGCAATCCCCCCAGCACTTAACAGAATACACTATATTGCTCCGTTTGTGCCGGGGGACCCGATTCTTGGGGTGGACCAATTTCTGGCACAGCCTGTTTTGGGGTTTGAAAACAACTGTGATGCAATGTTTGGAAAATACACGTCTCAACTGTTCCAACAGTCCCACCACATACGGAATCGCCACTGGTTTACGCTTAGGCAGCTGTTGTCCTTATTTTCGATTGGCTTATGCACTGTTTGGGCATCCTCCTGGCTTTGACAAACACCCAATTAAGATAACTACACTTAACCATGGCCTGTTTAATGTGGGATATCTCCCCTTCCCCAGCCACTGTGTCAGTAGGGACTTTGTCAGCTCGGTGGTACAGCGTCCTGATGACTCCTAGTTTGTGCTCCAGTGGATGATGACATTCAAACCTTAAGTACTAGTCAAACCTTAAGTACTGATCAGTATGTGTTGGTTTATGGTAAACATCAGCAATCAAATGTCCCCCATCGCCAATTGTAATTTCAAAGTCTAAGAAGGCTAATCTTGTCATTTTTCACATCCTCCCTGGTGAACTTGATGTGGTTGTCCACAGAGTTAATGTGGTCAGTGAGATGTGGTATGTCCTGGGATTTAATTTTACCCAGGTGCCGTCCACAAATCTGAACCAATGGCTAGGTGGTGTCCCTGGATAGGACAGAAGAGCCCTCTTTTCCACTTCCTCCATATACAGGTTGGCCACTATAGGCGAAACTGGGGAAAACATCACCCAATGCTTCTGCCTATAGTACTGCCCCCTGTATGTGAAGTATATGGACTGAATAATAATACTAATAATTTCATTTATATAGCACCTTTCTATAACAATGTTACAAAGTGCTTCACAAAAAAAAGAAGAAAGATAAAACCAGACAAGGCAGGAATAAGAGTAAGATCAAAACAGAGTAAAAATAAAAACGGTAAAAATAAATACAAATATCAAACATTTGTAAAAGCTTTCATAAAAAGAAAAGTTTTAAGATGAGATTTAAAAGAAGCTAAAGACTTAGTTCGTCTTAACTCAGCAGGAAGAGAGTTCCATAGTTTGGGGGCTCTAACAGCAAAAGCCAAATCACCCTTTGTAACCAACCAAGACCTGGGAATAACCAACAGCGCTCCATCTGCAGATCTTAATGGTCGAGGGGGGACATACCAAGTCAATAAATCACAAATGTATAAAAGAGCAATACCATTTAAAGTCTTAAAAGTGAGCAGTATATTTTTAAAATCAATTGGAAATATAACGGAGCCAGTGTAGGGAGGCAAGCACAGGAGTGATATGGTCATGCCTCCTTGTCCCTGTAATGAGCCAAGCAGCGGCATTTTGTACCAACTGCAGACAGTGGAGGGAGCCCTTGCTGATACCAGAGTAAAGTGCATTACAGTAGTCGAGTTGAGAAAAGTTAAAAGAGTGTACGACTTTTTGCAAATCGGCAACTGGTAAAAATTACCTAATTTTGGAGATTAGCTTGAGTTGGAAAAATCATGACTGAACAACATGTTTAATTTGATTGTCAAAACTGAGGTTAGCATCAAATATAACCCCAAGATTCCTAGTAGCCTGTTTAAGACTACCTGACAGACCATCAAGATTAGTAGCAAACGGACTGATGGAATTTTTGGGACCGAACAGAATGACCTCAGACTTATCATCATTAAATTTAAGAATATTTTTGAGCATCCAGGATTTAATGTCGGTGAGGCAAGTTGTGAGATTTGCTAGGGGGCTAGGATCAGTGGGTTTTAGTGGCATGTATAACTGAGTGTCGTCAGCATAAAAATGGTAGAGCACATCGTGATTTTGAATGACCTGGCCAAGGGGCAGCATGTATATGGAGAAGAGAGGGGGGCCAAGAACTGAGCCTTGAGGGACAACACAACTGAGCCACTGAGGAGGTAGTTACCCAGAAAAAAAGAAAAAGTTCTGTTGGACTGAAGACAGCTTCAGGAGCAGGGGCCTAAGACGACATCTGTCGTCATTTCACAATGCTGTGAATCCAACTATTCCCCATTCCTCTGTGAATAGTACACAGTCATTGTAATTCTAGTTAATGGTCACAGCAATTTGCATATGAACCAGATCGTTGTTTTCAGTCGTTATGCCACTGTATTGTTTATAAGGGTGGGGATACCTGCAGTCAGTTGAGACTGAAGAGGTCAATTAAATGAGTGATGAAACATATCTCTCAATAAATGTGTCCAGATGAATGGATTCAACTTTCTGTGATTTCCTTACCTGGATTATTGAGCATGTATAAAGACATGCCAAGAAAGTGATCCAGTGCTATTTGCGCGTATTTAAATTAGGTAATACGCATACTTTTGTCACAAAATTTGCCCCTTTCTATGCAAATGAGCCTGATTGCAAAAAAAAAGTCCAATTCAAAAACACCAGCGCTAGTGAAAATTAAAATTGGTGGTAACTGAAGCACATTTATGATGGGTGTCACGCCCAGACTTTCCAGTGATCATGGCAGCGGTGACTAGCCAGGCCAAGGCATCATAATGGCAGATATTTTGAAGGAGAATATCACTTTCTGATTTGACTATGAAATCAATCGCAGATACAGGTTGCCAGTTCAAACAATTCTTGCTATACTTGATGACATCAAGGACGACATTGAGCCTGCCAATAGTGTTCTTGGTATAAAGCCACCATTTACTACTGCACACCATTTATTACTGTGCATGCGTCGGCATTGTGTTGGCCTCGGCATTGGATCCTACTGCTAGTAGGGTCTGTCATGAATTGACACTTTTTTATCTAGTTTTTAGCGTCAACATTACTTTACTTTTAACAACTTTTAATTAATTTTATGGTTTACCTGTACTACTTTCTGGATTTTATCGGATCATCGATTGTTGAACGGACTTGATCGCACTGGAGTCCCCGATGCCATAGTGCTTTCGCTGTTTGGCGAAAACTGTATCAGCCCCCTGCTGTGGTTGTAAATTCGCGGTTTCATTTTAATTTTTTATTTATAATTCCTCACTGAACTTTTTGTTTGATTTCTAGAAATACAGCCGTGTTCCCATTTTCAGTCTTCAAGCCTTGGGAAAAATGCCTCCCCTCTCTTCGCCCTCCACTGAATACATCAGCTGTGCCACACTCAGCCAGAAAAATCACAGAGCTTGAAAAAAGAATCTCTTTGCTCTACCAAATACAAGAGGATGAAAAAGTTATTGACACTTTGATTGCTGCTTCCCAAGCTGATGTCCCAGAACTGGCTGATGATCAGAACCAGGGTCATGAAATGCACTGCGAAGTGGCTTTCAGAGATAATGAGCCCCACGCCGATGACTATGCAGACACTATTCCCTGGTCCAGCCTGAACCTGCTTGAGACCAACACCACGTCGGATCTGGATATGTGCTTTGGCTAAACCAGCGAGCAAGACCTAAGACCTGTTCTACCCCCACAGTGTCAAACCCTGAGCTCTGGACAGATATTGTCCAGGGTAAAAGAAGACTCAGACACAGCAAGCACAGTTCCACAAATGTCTCAACAGAGGATCGGCTGGAGAACAGGTTTATTATACTGGATGAGCTGCCTGTCAGTGAGCACAATGATAATGCCACAGTTAGCCCATGGCTTGCTTCCTGCTTGACAACTAGAGAGAGACTCGGACGGAGCTGCCTTTCCCCTTCGCCTAAGGCTCTCCAACCGCCACGCAACACTGTTTGACTACACCCCGGTCAACCCAGCTGATGCTCCTGTTCCGAACCCCTCTCCTACAATGATGTGTACCGACACCGCAGCCTCCACACCTCTTGTGGCTAGCAATGTTCAGGTGGCTTGCCGCTCCACTGCAAAGCAAAATCATGGCCCTCATCTCAGCCAGTGACTTCCCGTCACAAAACTGAGAGGCCGTGCTCAGAAATGGAAGTCTTCCTTGTCCTGAGTTGGTAGGGAATCCCTCTCGCAGGTCTGTTGTTGCTGTGTCATCACAACACTTACAAGCTCAGACACCCCTTCATAAGCCAGAGACATTTACACAGCCTGCGGAAACAGACTATGCTCTCTCCAACCCTGAGAACCCACAGCTGTCAGCTCCTCATCCCCTCTTCTCCCCTACTACATTAATAGTGGGGGATTCCATAATCAGGAACATCCACTTCTTTAATGCAGTAACACACTCTTTCCCTGGTGCCACAGTCCCTGTCATCCTGGCTAAGCTCCCGGGGCTGCTTAGCCCACTCCTTACTTCTACCAACTATGTGATCGTGCATACTGGGACTAACGATACAGCTTGTCAGCAGTCTGAACTAATCAAAAATGATTTTATTGACCTTTTCAGCTTTTTAAGTATGTGCGGAAAGTCTGTTTGTATCTCAGGCCCTATTCCAACACTGGCCTGCGGAGTGGGGCGTTTCAGCAGAATCCACAGCCTGCACACATGGCTCATCTCTGTCTGCAGTGCTCACAATATTGGTTTTATTGATAATTTTAATCTGTTTTGGGATCGTCTCTCCTTCAATGCTGACGGAGTCCACTCAAACAGGCTGGGTAGCCGGATGCTAGCGGCCAACCTACAGCACGCAGTACAGGCCTCTCCACGTGACTGACTATTTACATCCCACTCTTCCCTCCCGGAGCCTCCGCTTCCACCTGTGGTGGCACTTGAAGGTACTGTTCCACCCACTGTCTCCCTCCGCTGGCCCCATCTGTCCTTGACCCGCTTGCTGGGAATTTTCCCCATACAGACTATTATTAGGCACCGTGCCTCTCATCCAAACGACGTACCTCATAGCAGAAACAACAACCGAATATCTGGAGAAAATATCTGCAATTTACATCCTATTCATTGTACTCCTGTTGGTTTTAATTCTGCTTTGACAGCAAATAATTTTGGCCTATTGAATGCGAGATCTCTGGGTAATAAGTCATTTATCATTAATGACGTTATTGTTTCTAATAATCTGGACTTTTTTATGATTACTGAGACATGGCTGTCCCCAGGGGACACTGTTCCCCTGATTGAGGCTTCTTCTTCTTCAAGGCTTCTTTGTTAGCGAGGGTTGCCAGCACCATCAGGATGACATGCTTGCCAAACAAGTCTCCTCCAGTTCTTTCTGTCCTGAGCTGATCTTGTTGCCTCCGATATTTTCAGACTAAGCCATTCTTTGATGTCATCATGATACTGACTTTTTGGTCGGCCTCTCTTGCGCTTTGCTGGTGTAGTTCCCAAAATTGCCGTCTTTGTTAATTTACTTCAACCTGGACGACAGGTACGCCCAAAGAATGTTAGCTTTCTTTTCGTTATATGTGCCATTAGTCCTCGTTTTGTTCCTAATTCGTTAAGGATGCTCACATTCGTTCGTTTCTGTCCAACTTATTCAATGCATCCTACAATAAAGCCACATCTCTGCAGCCTCAATCCCGTTTACCATCGCTTTCTTCGATATCCAACTTTCAACTCCATATGACAACACTGGCCAGACGAGTGCTTTAAGTAGACTGACTTTCACTTCTTTTCTTATTCCCCTATCTTTCCATATTGGTACCATCTCCATCATTCTTTTCTTTGCTAGGGTAATTCTGATTTTTATGTCATCTGTAAATCACCATAATTTTTCTTAACTGAACCCAAGTATTTGAAGCTCTTTAGGTGTTCTACATCTTGTCCATCTACTGAGATTACAATATCTGATTCACCCACT
This sequence comes from Lampris incognitus, assembly GCF_029633865.1. Classification (NCBI taxonomy): domain Eukaryota; kingdom Metazoa; phylum Chordata; class Actinopteri; order Lampriformes; family Lampridae; genus Lampris; species Lampris incognitus. The sequence continues at coordinate 26,267,269 of NC_079221.1, forward strand.
TTCATGCACTTTGTCTTTTTCACATTCAAACTGAGCAACCTCTTTTTCCCCGCCTCATTTACTCGACTCAACATTTCGTGTGGATCTTGCTGTCCATCAGCTGCTAATACCATGTCATCTGCAAATCTAAGATTGCTTATCTTATAACCACCTATGCTCACTCCATATTCATCTATATCTGCCTCACGCATCACTTGTTCTGTGTATAGTGTGAATAAGCGTGGTGATACAATGCAACCTTGATGTACACCCTTCCCTATTGGAAAAACTTCTGTGTTCTCACCATTCCATGTCACCACTGCTGTCTGGCCAATATATAGACCTTGAAGTAGCGCAACAAGGTGTCTAGGGAAACCCATTTCCAGCATGATGTTCAAGAGCTGTGCGTGGCTTACTGAATTCAAATGCCTTTGAATAATCAATGAAAATCAGCATTGCCTTATTATCTGTGTTAGATGCCTGTTCAATTAGTGTTTGCAGTGTTACCAGCATTTCTGCACACCCTCTTCCTTGTCTGTAACCTGCTTGCTCATCTGACATGTCTGATTCCATCTTATCATTCTGTCCCAACAAGATGGATAGCATGATTTTACTTGCGTGACTAATGATGCTTATTGTGCGATAGTTTGCACAGTCATTGCTGCATCCAGATTTGAAAATTGTGACAAATTCCTGTGTTCTCCAGTCTTTCGGCCATTCACATGAACTCCAGATTTTGCAAACCAGCTGGTGTGGTGCTACTATAGCTGCTTGACCACTGTTTTTCAGAAGCTCTGCTGGTATTCCATCAACGCCTGGTGCCTTGTTAGTTTTTAATTTAGTGATGGCTTTTTCCACCTCAGAAAGAAGTGGAACCGGCTCTGATTCATCAAAATTTATAAATTTGAGAGGCGTCTCTGCATCAGGTTTTTATCAGTTGCCAATCTGCAAAAAGTTGTACATGCTTTTCATCTATTCTCGGCTTGACTATTGTAGTGCACTTTATTCTGACATCAGCAAGGGCTCCCTCCACCTTCTGCAATTGGTACAAAATGCCGCTGCTCGGCTCATTACCGGGACAAGGAGGCATGATCATATCACTCCTGTGCTTGCCTCCCTACACTGGCTCCCTGTTATATTTTTAATTGATTTTAAATTCTTGCTGCTCACTTTTAGGCTTTAAATGGTATTGCTCCTTCATACATTTGTGATTTATTGACTTGGTATATCCCCCCTCGACCATTAAGGTCTGCAGATGGAACCCTACTAGTTATTCCCAGGTCTCGGTTGGTTACAAAGGATGATCAGGCTTTTGCTGTTACAGCCTCCACACCCTGGAACTCTCTTCCTGTTGAGCTAAGACAAACAGTCTTTAGCTTCTTTTAAATCTTGTCTTAAAACTTTTCTTTTTATGAAAGCTTTTACAAATGTTTGGCATTTGTTTTTATTTTTACTCTTATTTGATCTTACTCTTATTTTTGCCTTGTCTGGTTTTATCTCTTCTTTTTTTTTGTGAAGCACTTTATAACATTGTTTTAGAAAAGTACTTTGCCACATGGATAATTGCAATCAGATGCAAAACAAGGGCAAATTGCATTCAACTGCAAAACTTCATGGGTGTGTTTGCAGTGTAATATCCTTAGTGTAATATCTTTTGTGAATTGGACCTTGTGACGAGATAGATAGTGGTTGCAAGTGATGAGCAATTCATGGTGCTGAATTTGCCTGTCAATCAGGAGTGAGTCTTAGAAAAATGAGACCTCGGCAGGTAGAAACAGATGAAACAGGAGGGGGGTTAACAACTAATTAGAATAGTTATAATTACGATTAAATTAAGTTCTTTCAAATCAAAAATTCCAAAATATAAGTGGAAAGTAATGTTCTTGCAACTGCATTGATGGTCTTTTTTTTTTTACTTGAACGTAGCTTAACCATTTCATATGATACGCTACTTCAGAACACTTTAACAACAAATATTAATGGGAACAGTACAAAAAATTGCAGGTGAATGATTAATATTCAAGAATTCACATTATAGACAATACCACTGACTATCCGTCTAACAAATTGGCCACAATTTCAAACATTGACCATACATGGTCCAGCCATATACTAGGTTTTGACCTAGTCTTGTTTAAATGTGGTTACCGCTTTTGTTTTATTTCAACATTAATAAGAAAAGACAGCATAAGAATCTCCAATGTCAAAAAGGCCCTCAACCTTATCAAGGCAAAACATTGTGTCCAGATGAACTGGATAACCTTTCTGTGATTTTCTCACCTGGATAATTGAGCATGCATAAAGACATTATCAAGGCAAAAGTTTAATAAAATGACAAATAATTTGAAAAAAATTTTTTTTTACCAGAGACAGATGCAGAGCCTGAATGGACGGATTCCCCATCAGAGAAGCGTCCAGAGGATGAGGCCCCGCCCCCAGCTGAGCATGAGTTGCCAACCTCACTGCATGTGACATAGTCAGTTCCTCCCTCATTGGTCGATCCCCTGCCATATTCTACCTTTTCGTCGTCCTCTTCCTCTCTCTCCTCCTTTTCCTCCTCCTCTTCTTCATCTCCTTTCTCCCCCTCTTCTTCCTCCATCTCCTCCCCTTCTTCCTCCTCCTGTGCCTCCTCATCCTCATCTTGATCCTCATCTACATGGGAAGCCCCAGCTGAGGAGCTGTCACTGTCATTCTCAGTCCCCAACTCTACATCCTCTTCTTCAGCAACTTCCTCCTCTCCCTCCCCCTCCTCGTCTTCTGACTGCTTGGTGTCCTTGGGGGCGGGACTGGGTCTCCTTTCTTCTCCAGGGCGCCTGAGCCTCTGCCAAGAAAACATGAGAAGGGCTGTATTAAAAAATACAGGTAGCATGGCAGACTATAACTGGACTCTGCTGTAATGCTAGCAGTTGACAATCAATCACTTTATTCACCAAATTCACAGGAATTTGACTTAGAGAACAAGAATGTTAATCACAAATGGGAGCATGAATCACAAATGGGGACAAAAAAAAACTTATAATGAAAACATGAACTAACAAATGGCTGGCAAAGGGATAAACTGTTAGATTAAATATTAGCTAGAATGAATAAATAAGGTCTGAAAAGAGAATGATAGCATTGTTAGTTGGTTAGCCAACTCTCCATACCAACAGGAATTTCTTTGTTCGGCAAAAATATTTACCTATACAATATCTATTTTATGCACAGACTTATACTGATTTTATCTTGTAAAAGATTAAAATGTTAATCGGAAGTATCATGTATAATCATCAAGTATAAAGAGAGACCATTAGCATCAGATATTAATTAGCTGTAATCCAGAAGTGAGGGACACCGGTAGTAAAAGAGACCAATAGCAACAACAGTCATTCTGTAATAATGCTAACAAATATGGAAAAAATGCATTACCAGCATCATGAGCTATGATGCCTATAAAAATCAAAACAGACTGCTAGCCCCTCTATTCTGTTAGCCCTGGAACACAGTACCTCAGACAGGCGGGGAGTCCCTCCTTCCATCCCACGTTCTGACTCTCTCCGGCAGGTAGGGGCTTTATTCCCATGGGCCTTGGTCTGCTCCACACTCCATGGACCCCTGACAGCCCCAAGGGCCCTTCGGTCATCATAGTAATCGTGTCGGTAGCTGGGTGCTGGGCGGCTCCTTTGGGTAATGGACTTCTTCCGACTTAATGGGGAGGGTGGCGGAGGACCCCTTTTGTTTAATTGTGGGACTGTAGGAGCATGACCAGAGGCACGGTGCATTTTGGAGTCAAGGCTGTCAGAGTGATCACTTTTCGTCTTGGCCCCTAGGCAGAGCAGAGCTGTGTTTACACCAAAATTATTTTCAGTGCTACCAAGCTAATGTGGTCAGAGATTCCATTACCCATGCGATAGAAAAAAATCTTGCAATAACTCTACTAGTGCTGCCACTACTAAAATTAACACTTTAACTACCAACTACTCTAACTTTTATTCGCTTTTAAACTGCTATAATTACTACTACTCTTGCTTTATGAAAAGTTGGAGTATCTAATAGTAGTAAAAAAGGGCACATTTCAAAAAACCATATAATTTCCCAATCATAATGTAATCAACTGTTCCTCTGTTCAAGGCCAACCTGCTAACTAAATTTTGTGAGTCTACCCATCCGTTTGTAAGATATTTTGGTGACAGCAAAATAGCGGACAGCAGTCCTTTTAGAAGGTTTCTGGCAGGATAACTGAAAAACAAACATTACCATAAGATTATGAGAAATTAAAGTTAAATAAATGGAAGGAAGCCTCACGTTTTTTGTCACAAAGGTCTCACACACCCTCTGGGTTGTAGAGCTCGTCGTCCTGATCCAGTGCCTCTGTCAGGATGTCTTCTAGAACATTCAGCTCCCCATCTGCAAATTTGTGAACAAAATTAAATAAAGACATGATACCATATTAACCTAAAAGTTAATGCGGTAACACGTCTGTAGTCTTTGCTAAAACAAAAAACTAAAATAAAACATACAAACAAAATACATTTGATTACAATTAGTTGTACTCGTGGTTATTTCCTTCCATATTACAGGTGCACTATAGGTAAGTAGTGTAGAGAAGATGAAATGCTTCACCTTCTCTAAGATGAAGCATTTATGTGCTTCATCTTAGAGATGTTTATCCTTAACCTAAAGCCATTAACTTTCCGTTCTTTTTTTTTCACTTTGCCTATTTTACTAATCAACAAAACATCTATGCAACGTTACTGTCAACTCAGTACAAACATTAAACAAGTATGTGACCTGTAATGTAACAACATGAATTCATCGTTACATTCACTCAACTTTAATCAAGGCCTACTGGTCCTCGATTTCACCAGTGCGGGGTGAAATCAAGGACTTTGTAGGCAAATGCACAGTCTGCAATGAATACGCCATTGAGCAACAGAGGGAGACAATGATGTCACACGAGCTGCCAACATGCCCGCCCCTGGCAGACTGTAAACCTAGACCTCTTCCAGCATGGTGGCAAAGATTTCCTCCTGTTAGTCGACCATTATTCTGATTTCTGGGAAATTTACCTTCTTCCACACCTCTCAGCTGAGACGACAAAAAAACGCTACAGGGCTACGTTTGCTCACTACGGTCAGCCTTACCGGGTCATCTCTGATAATGGGCCCCAGTTCTCATCCCACCAATTGCAGCGGTTTGCTGCAGACTGGGAGTTTGAGCACATCACCTTCTCATCACGCCATCGCAAAGCTAATGGTAAGGCTGAGGCTGCTGTGAAGACAGCCAAGAACTTATGCAAGAAAGCTCTCCGTGAGGGTAATGATGCCTGGAAAGCAATCCTGCAGTGGTGTAACACCAACAGAGAGTATGGACAGCAGTCCGGCCCAGTGCCTGATGTCGAGGTGTTTGAAGACCACACTGCCTGTGGCCTACAGGAGTCATGTGTGGTGACCGTGGTACTGGACCAGCTGCGTCACAGAAGATAGGTCTCCAAAGTGATCTATGACAAATGGGCTACACTTTATTTCAAGGGGTCGGAAATTACCTAGTAATTTCCCAGTAATAAGGTGGTAATTGTCATGTAATTTCTTAGAAATAAGGTTGAAATTACCTCGTGATTTAAGTTAGGGTTAGCTGTAAAATTACCTGTAAAAACTACCACCTTATTACTAGGAAATTACAAGGTAATTTCAACCTTATTTAAGAAATTACGTGATAATTATTGTAGCATTCCAGCCGGACTTTATTCAGACGATGCACTCCAATAACAACTGATGGGTTCTTGTTGCGGTATCAGACCATTTATTGCAGCATGTTACTAGTCACACCGTAGACACACCATAGAACCACCGTAAGAGCCAGCTAGGTGCTAAATAAATGATGATCAATGAACTATAAGTTGTGAATTCGTTCTGTGCATAGCAAACATGACCATCGTCTTCAACTTTCAGTTTAGTTCTGCCGTTTTCTCGCAGCGGCGCACAGCATCATGGGAGACCAGAGTTTTTCAAATAAAGGTCACATAACAAAAGGAAGTGTAATTCGCTGTTAATATCAATCAGGACTGTACTTTAGGCACCAAATACAAATCAATAATGAGCACCATACAAATCAATAATAATAAAAAATATTATGACAAAATTATATGGGTCATTTACACTCCCACCAAATCATTAATGTTTCGAATATAGAAAATCAAGCATAAACAAAAACAAATGATTTCTCAACTCAAAATGACCATAAACCATAAGTATCGTGGGAAAGGAGTGTCAAGTATTTTAAAACAAAATAAAAAAAACGCATCTCAAGAGATGCAAGACATGTGTTAGTTAGTAACTAACTAGTCACTATCTAGTAACAAGACTAGTTTTGGACTGGCCGTTCAAGCACTATCTGCTTGGTGAGCTGTTCACCTTTTTTGCCTAGGTTTCTATCCCCTAGACAGATCTTCACTCTCCTAACCAGTCCATCTCTATCTACTACAGTCTCTACCCAACCTCCATTCATTTCTGAGTCTCAGATATGAACACTGCCCGTAGCCAGTCGTGCTTGCATCGGAGAAGTGGTGTAACTCCTGTCTGGTGACCCCCCCAAAGTTTGCAGGTGCATAGCTCCGGGGAATGTCTATCTTCTCCATGTTGGTAAGGTCATTTTTCCATCTCTCCCACCGTGGGCGAAGTTCATCAGTCAGAGGATCATCCCAACCCGTTCCATGTCTGCGCATTTCCTGCAGTACTCCCTTTCCGATGAGCAAGAATGGGGCGACAAACCCTAGGGGGTCATACAAGGAGGCAACAGTAGACAGTATACCTCGGCGTGTTGCACGTTGATCCTTGAGATTGACGTTGAACTTCAAGCAGTCTGACTCGATGTGCCATTGGATCCCCAACGCTCTTTCTGAAGGTAGGTCATCCAAGGTAAGGTTAAGATCTTTGATTTCTGATGCACGTTCAGATGACGGTATGCTTTCTATTACAGCTCTGTCGTTGGACACAAATTTGTGGAGTCTAAGGCCACCCAGGGCACAAAGTTCTCTGGCTTCTCGAGCGAGCTGAATAGCCTTCTCTGTACTGTCCATACCTGCGACACCGTCATCGACATAAAAGTCTCTCAGAATAAACTGTGAACCTAGGGGGTATAGGTCTCTGTTCTCAGTAGCCAGGTACTTCAAGCCATAGTTTGCGCAACCAGGCGATGAGGCAGCACCGAAGATATGCACCCTCATTCGGTACTCTTGAGGTTGCGTGCTGAGATCTCCTTTCTTCCACCACAGGAAGCGCAGGTAATCCTGATCCATCTCGCTCACGTGGAATTGGTGAAACATCTTTTCTATGTCGCACATCAACGCAGTAGAATGCAGTCGGAAGCGAAGGAGAACACCATTGAGATTGTTCATCAAGTCGAGTCCGGTGAGCAGATGATCATTTAGACTGGTTCCCTTGTATTTGGCAGAGCAGTCGAATACCACGCGCAGTTTGTCTGGCTTCTTGGCGTGGTAGACACCATGATGAGGTATGTACCATTTTTCTCCTTCCTTCCCATCATCATGTACTTCCTCTGCGTCACCCTTTTCTATGACATCCTCCATGAACTTGATGTACTGTTCTTTGTATCTTTCATCCTTTGACAGTTTCCTCTTCAGATGGCTGAGACGAACGATGGCAAGTTGTTTGTTGTCAGGTAGGTTGGGTCTCTCCTTAAAAGGTAAGGGCATTTCGTAGTGACCTTGACTGTTCTTCTGGATGCCGTTTTTGAGTTTGTCCAGGAACAAGATATCTTCCTGGGACACCGTCTTTTCATGCTCCTTGGCATCTTTGAAGTCGGACTCCAGAATGCGAATAGCATCTGCAGGGGTGACTGGCGGGAGCTCCTTCACGGCTACCCGGAAACACTGTCTCGCCACGCTTGGGGTGTCAAGGCACGGTGAAGAGCAACCCACGATGCTCCATCCAAGGTCGGTTCGGATTGCGTAAGGCTCTTCATTTCCTCCTGCTATTACGTCTCTTGGTGCCATTGCCCTCGCACAGTTGTATCCTATTAAAAGACCAATATCACAATCTTGCAGCGGTGGAATCTTGTCTATGACTGCGGAGAGATGATTCCATTGTCTGGCTGTTTCACTTGTAGGAATGTGGGCGCGGTTCACCGGTATACCGTCCTTAGCGTAGGCAGGAGGAAGGTCGATGTGGAGGGAAGATCTGTAACTGTGCACACGAAGCCCCGAGACTCGTTGGCTTTTCACGATGGTGTCACGTCCTATCATTGTCGTTAACTTCAGTTTCACTGGACAGGACTCTGCCTTTAGAGCACTGCTCACTTCCTGGTCGACGAATGTGGTGTCACTCTGTGTATCCAGCAGGGCGTAGACAAGTTTTTCTGTTCCTGAGTTGTTCTTGGACGACACCCATATGGGCACAATCATCGATGTGTTGGTAGACTGTCCAGTCGTGACGGCATGTGACATTGCAGTCGCGGCAGCTTCTGATTCATTAGCGTTGGTTGGGGGAGTGTTTTCCCGAGCTGCAGACGGTTCCCTTTTCACATGGTTGTCATTGTGAAGATAGGTGGGGTGTTTGCCTTTGCAGGTGTTGCAGGTATGTCTATGTCGACAGTCCTTCGCGCTATGGCCGGGTTTGGTGCAGCCATAGTAGAGCTTGTTCTCTTTCACGAATTCTCTTCTCTCCTCCAGAGTCTTGGCGATGAACTTGGGACATGCATGTAGCCCGTGTTGACTGTCTTGGCAGAACGCACAGGGGGGTTTTTTCTTTCCGCTGGCTGGCTTTTGCTTGTCACTGTCCGTTTCAGTTTGCGTACTCAGAACACTCGCCTTGTTCCTCTTAGGGTCCCTGTTATTCGGTTTTGCTGTGCTAGACTCGGAGTTGCGTAAGGCATAAGATGAGGTGATCGGATTGCATGCGATCGCTGCCTCCTTTGCCATGAAGGTGGTGAAGTCTTTGAAGCTGGGGAATTCTTGATTCCTGTCCAAGGCTTCCGTAGCCTTCCTGTTCCATCGAGATGCTGCCCAGTCTGGCAGTTTGTGGACCAGCTTCATGTTCTCTTCACAGTCGTTCAATATTTCGAGGCTCTTCACATGAGACATTGCATCTTGGCAGGCGTTCAAGAAGTCGGAAAAGTCTCTAAGTCCCTCTGCATCCCTTGGTTGGATTTTTGGCCACTTTGTGAGCCTGTCTCTGAAGGTTCTCTGTATGACGAAGGCCTGTCCGTATCGGTGATTCAGTTTGCTCCATGCGTCCTTGTAAGACTCGCCGTCGTTTCTGTAGAAGGTCCCTTCCAGTGTCTTACGAGCTGGGCCGCCTACATATTTCCTCAAGTAGTAAAACTTGTCTGCTGAGGAGATGGCCTTTGAGTCAATGAGTGACATGAATGAAGTTCTCCACTCAATGAACTGAATGGGGTCGCCATTAAATACCGATGGCTCTGGCACTGGAAGTCTATTCAGGGCTATACTATCTTGGAGGGCCCGGGCGAGGGACGACACGTTTACGTCAGGTGACGATGCCGTTATATTGAGGATTTGGTTGCTGGTAGCTGGGGAGCTGTGAAGATTTCTTTCAGGATCATTAGAGTGGACACTGCCGCCCTGTGATGTTCCCTGGTTATAGACTTGAAGTCTGGCCCGTGCAGCCCTTAAGTCCTTTTCTGCCTGTAGACGTTGAAGAGCGCGTTTTTCAACTTCAAGCTGCCACCTTTGTTGCTCCTCTAGCGTCCTTCGTTGCTCCTCTAGTGTCCTTTGTTGCTCCTCCAAACGTTGTATCTTCTCCCTATGCTCATCTTCTTCAAGCAACCCTTCGAACTCCGCTTCCTTTGCTGCAAGCTCTGCTGCCGCGTCCACACATTTGACTGTTAAAGTGCTGCCTTCGTGGCTGTGGACTGACTTTGACACTCTTGAGACAGTGGATCCATAGATTGAGCGCGCATAGCCGCCGTTGAGTAGCTCCTTGAGACGTCGTTGTGCTTGTTCTGCATCAAAATCTAAATCGAAGTCTACAATCCTCTCGGAGGCGATTTTCTTAATCTCTGTTGTAGCTGCCTCACATGCATCAACACGGCTTCTCATTTCGGCTGAGGGTGTGAAGTGACCTCGTATGTCATTATAGGTGTTCAACACAGCTTCTTTATCCTTCTCCAAAGTATCAAGCAGAGATGCCAGCTCAGTTTCCTTGAGGTCTTTCTTTAGCCGCTCTCTTGACTCACGAGCTCGACTCTTCCATTTTTCGTATGCTGAGAGGAGCTTTCTCTCCTTCTTCCTCACCTCCTCTTGTTGCAGTTCAAGCATTTTAGGAGTCGAGATCTTCACTCGAGTCGAGCGTCGGAGGCTATCCCCAATTTGTTCTTCAAGTTGACTTTGGAGGCTACTTAGTGTTTCTTCCTTAGTTTGAATTTCCTTCTCTAAGTGTTCTATCTCGGTAGTCTCTAGCGTTTCGTTGAGAGCCTCTTGTAGCTTACTAATTTTAAGCTGTAGTCTATTTATCTGATTCTCTAGCTCTGACTGTGGGGCAGGGTTCTCTGTTTCGGTCATATTCAATTCTGCCATGATAAATGTGATGTAATGAATTGTTTGCCTTTACTATAGCCCACAGACTACCCGAAGAGAGCAGCAGAGAACCTGGTATAGCTACAGACTGCTTAGAGGAATAGAGCTTATTACTGTAGGCTGACTGTTATATTACTGACTGCAAGGTTATAATATCAATCTCTCCACTGAATACAACATTCAGTTACCATTCAGACTGTATGAATTTTTTTTGACAGTCAACAGGAAGGATGATCTGTAAATGGATAGTAATAATAACAGTCAATAAACAAAGTCACTTGATTCACTTGTTACTTTGTGTGAACTTATTTCTTCTATAAAGTCCCATCAGCTTCACATTGAGAAACATCAAATTCAATAAATGTCCATTGTTGTTGTCTTTTTCTTCTTAAACCTTTTCTTCTCAAACCATATGTTTATCAATGTTCTCAGTGAAGATGAATTGTTCTTTATCAATCAATGAAATGTTCCATAACTTTGTCTGACCGTCGCACCAAACCTTTAGCCAGCTGCCTGATGACCGTAAAGTCTCTTTGTCTAGAAGACCCATAGAATGGCGCCGAGTTGCTCGACCAAGTGTCCGTTGTCAGCAACACCAGACATAGTAGCAACTTGGCCCCGTGATTCGTCGTCGTAGACCTCTCGGTGCAGCGTGGCGGCAGGGTTGACGAAGGGGTTAGCTCTTACTGTAGCATTCCAGCCGGACTTTATTCAGACGATGCACTCCAATAACAACTGATGGGTCCATGGTGCGGTATCAGACCATTTATTGCAGCATTTTACTAGTCACACCGTAGACACACCATAGAACCACCGTAAGAGCTGTTCGCCTTCCAGCTAGGTGCTAAATAAATGATGATGATCAATGAACTATAAGTTGTGAATTCGTTCTGTGCATAGCGAACATGACCATCGTCTTAAACTTTCAGTTTAGTTCTGCCGTTTTCTCGCAGCGGCGCACAGCATCATGGGAGACCAGAGTTTTTCAAATAAAGGTCACATAACAAAAGGAAGTGTAATTCGCTGTTAATATCAAATCAATAATAATAAAAAATATTATGACAAAATTATATGGGTCATTTACAATTATCACCTTATTACTACGACATTACTAGGTAATTTCCAAACCCCTAAAATAAAGTGTTGCCGACAAATGTATATAACAATACATATATGTATTGTTAATCTAATTAAAAATACATATATGACATGGTAATTATATATGTATAGACCCTTTTACAGTTTGTAAACAGTGATGACATAGTTGTGGATGCATGCGCATTTAGGCAACGGAAGTATGGCGGAGTTCGCTAGTTTGTCAAACTATGCAAGGGGATTAACGACAAAAGATTGTGAAAGTTACCTGAATAAATTAACTTTGGCGAACGGCAACCGACTTCCAGATCCGTGTGGTATTACCGAGTGGGTGGAAGACGTTATTAAGTGGCCTAATATCCAGTGGCCAGATATATATATATACATATTTGGTGGAGAAACCGAGCGTATACACAAGAGAGAAGTTGCGGGCATACAAGTCACTGGATGCTTACAACTATGTTGTCTGTGGTCACGTACAAAATGTAAAATCCCATGACATAGACTCTGAGTTTTGTGTCCTGAAATCCGAAGTCTTGCCAAGTCAAAGACAAGGACACAAGACGGCTATGTACGAGGCATGGGTCATCATAAACAAACCCGAGAACTACGTCCTCACAGCCAATTGTACCTGCATGGCAGGGTGAGTATTTTTTGTCCTGTTGCTTTTCTAGTTTGCTCAGGGTTAATAATACCGGCCTAGTTGTTGTGCAAACATGAAATTTGCTTCTATTTTACTGTCATTTTCTCCCCTCATCACATCAAAATGTGCCTTTCCCTATAACTCAGTCATGATAAATGGGACATGAAATTCACATCATCATGAACTACACACAGTGTCTTGTTGATTCAGAGTTCCAGCTGTGGATGTTATTAATTTGCAGTGGAAAAATGCGAAATTATATAGTAGAATTTACAATCTTCTCAGCCACAGCCTAATTTTGACTGAGATTAAAAAAATCAGTTGTCCCATGTTGAACTTAATAGTGGCATAGGAAAACATGGAGTTTTGCAGCTCCTCTTTAAGCTTCTCATTTTCAGCCCATAGTTTTTCCACACTCCTGCTGCAGGTTGACATAGTCATTCTGAAGCTGAGTGTACCTCAGGTTCAGATCATCATATTCTGTCCTTGAGACTGGGATGTCCTCTTCAGCTTTAACAGAAAAGCAAACAGTTAGGATATGCCAGCACAAGCTCACAACAAATTGGTTGATTGCACAACAAAAATATATCCTTACCAGGGCAGTGATCCATGCTGCTGACTTGTCCTGGAGTTTCAGAAGGAGCAGGCTGATTTGGTGGAGTGTAAACCCTTTCATCTCATCTCCTTTTCCTATGGTACCTTAACATAAAAAAGCTAAATTAATGAACAGAAATACTGATCAGAGGCCATATTACAGGAAATTCCTAACTTGCAGATCCTATCTTAACTGTTTGGTTACGATTAGATATTAGGTTATGATTTGCTTAATACCAACCGGAGAAAAATCCTATCTTAGACATCCCCATCTTCACTTTAAACTTAAGACGGTAAATATTTGTAATACAGCCCCATTTTCTCAAAGCCAGCAGCTGCAAGCTCCAAAGTGCACTGAATAGCATGAAATTAAAGAGGGAAAAAATAATTCTAAATCTATTATGAAGTGTTAGGTCTAATTATTCTTACCTTTCCCTCGGGGTTCTGACTTTGTTTTGTGTTCTTAAACACAGAGGGCACAAAATCAGGATTCTGTGAGTCCAGTGCCTCACCTGTAAATAGCCAGACACACCACATTAGACAAATAATACCAGCTAACGCTGTTTATCGGTTACTTTAGATATTAGTCTGCATCAAAACCAGGCATTCCAGTGAAACCAAAGAGTAGATAGATAACTTACCCGATATAAGATGGGCACTGCAAACGCAAGCATTTTTGATCGTGTCCTCAGTCCAGTTTTCATCAATACATTTGATGGCTTGCAACCACAGGTGCCTCCGGTTGCTCTGAAATGGCTGTGATCCCGTCGGAATTCAGTAAAACTTCAGTCCGCTGTTGGTAGAGTAGCGATTCGTACAGCCAAACACACAACAACCGGACATTTTGTCAGCCCTTAGTCTTTTGTTTTTGATAAACATGCTGACTTGGCGGAAAAGCTGCCGACAGGAGTCCAACTAGTGCCAACGGTGCAGGACACTGCCCACCGATAGCCCGACATTGGCCGACGGTTGACTGTCAGCCTGGTGTGTCACGGGTGTTAGAGAGGGCAAGGAGCTTGGACATCCAGAGGGAGCTCGGAGTAGAGCTGCTGCTCCTTTACATCGAAAGGAGCCTGTTGAGGTGGTTCGGGAACCTGATTAGGATGCCTGCTGGGTGCCTTCCTTTGGAGGTTTTCCAGGCACGTCCAACTGTGAGGAGACCCTGGGGTAGACCCAGCACTTGCTGGAGGGACTACATGTCCAATCTGGCCTGGGAATGCCTTGGGACCCCCAGGAGGAGCTGGAGGGCGTTGCTGGGGAGAGGGACATCTGGAGTGCCCTACTTAGTTTGCTGCCACCGCGACCCAACCCCAGAGAAGTGGCTGATGATGAGATGAGCCTGTGGACTGTTTCAAGCCCTTAGCTCTAAGTCGCTCTGTGACTGACACTTTACAGTATTCTGTTCCACATGTTGTAACACGACAGTGATCGCCGTTTGTCTATTACCAATAAACTTTGCCTGGTCGACCAGGTTGAACCATAGGGTCAATGGTTAATAAACAGCTATCTCTATCACACGTGTCTCTCCTGCACAACAAAGACATTATATACTCGCCTGTCATCTGCACATCTGGCAATTTGGCTATGGTGGTGGATGAGAATGCAACGGTTGTTGTTACATCATTGTTATCTTGTAGTAGAAAATCAAAAACCCATAAAATGGGACCGACAATCACAATAGTTATCATTGCAAGATAACAAATTGTTCCCCTGAGGCTAAACCCCATTCTCCTAAAAGGATGCTGGAGCCTGCTTGCCTGCCTGCTAGCCTCGTCACTACAAAGTACCTTAATAGTGCCTAACTGTTATCAGGCTCCATTGGATAAAGAATGCTTCTCCCTATAGTGTAGCAACCATTGGCTCTCGGTAGGTTTTTAAACCTCAGTGAGAGCTGGCCATGTCTGCTTCTCTTTCTCGTTTGTGAGCAAAGCGGGTCTCTCACCCTAAACCTCCATCTCAAGTGGTGGCACTCGAGTGGTGCAGTGGCTGGCGTGTGTCCAGCTGACTTTCCCCTCCACTTTCACCACTGTAGGTATGGTCAAAAGCACCTGGTGGGGCCCTGCCCATGGGGGCTTCTTCCAATGTTTTCTCTTTAGGTCCTTTATCAGCACCCAATCTCCTGGCTTCAGGTCAAGCAACTGACCCTCTGTTGGCCGTGGAAGTGCCAGTCTCACCTGCATGTGAATGGAACTCAGCATTTTGTTTGGTTGCACACAAAAATTAAGCATTACATCCTCCATGAGGTCTGAGCTGAGGACCCACTTTTGCGGGGGAAGGGCTATTCCAGTGTTCATTGGTCTTCCTGTGAGAATTTCAAAAAGTGACAGGCCTGTTGTAGCCCTTCCTCTTGCTCTCATGGCCATCAGCACTAACAGTACTGCTTTTATCCATGTGAGTCCTGTCTCATCACAACATTTAAGCAGTTTATTCTTAATTGCCCCATTTTTTCTCTCAACTACTCCACCACTCTGTGGATGACAGGCACAATGTTGCCTCAGATTAACACCCAAAAAATTTGAAAGTTGTTTAATAGCACTATTTACAAAATGAGTTCCATTATCACTGCTGATTTTCCGTGGTATTACCCATCTGGGAATCCCCCATCTTATTAGCACCTTTGCTACTGTGCAGGCATCTGCTTTTCATGTAAGGAAAACTTCAACCCACATAGAAAACATATCAAAAATTGCAACACAATATTTTCGTCACATGGTGTTAGTTCAATGACATCCATCTTTAAGTGATCAAACGGTTGGTCAGGGGAGAGTGGATTGAGGCTTGTGTGATTTGCCCTCTTCTGGCATTATTTTCCAAAAAATTAAAAAAATTTGCCCCCTTTTTCTCCCCAATTGTATCCGGCCAATTACCCCACTCTTCCAAGCTGTCCCGGTCGCTGCTCCACCCACTCTGCTGATCCGGAGAGGGCTGCAGACTACCACATGCCTCCTCCAATATATGTGGCATCGCCAGCTGCTTCTTTTCACCTGACAGTGAGGAGTTTCACCAGGGAGCATAGCGTGTGGGAGGATCACCCTATTCCCCCCAGTTTCCCCTCCCCCCCAAACAGGCGCCCCGACCGACCAGAGGAGGCGCTAGTGCAGTGACCAGGACAAATACCCACATCCGGCTTCCCACCTGCAGACATGGCCAATTGTGTCTGTAGGGATGCCTGACCAAGCCGTAGGTAACACAGGGATTCCAACCGGAAATCACCATGTTGGTAGACAATGGAATAGACCGCCACGCCACTGTGACGCCGCTACAAATTAAACATTTTGAACAACAATTTTGGGGAATAAATTGTGAAGCCTCTTGTAAACCAGTGTTTGCTTACTGCATCCGTCATCCCCCCTTTTGACACATAGACCTTCCTATATGTAAATTTTTCATAAAAAGGAAACAAACACGTATGCAAGCAAGGACATCTGTCCTCAGACTGCCATATGTTATTTACATATGTACACTTTGCCTCTTTTTTCCCTTTTTTTTCTCTCCAACTCTTTATCAACACAGACGTCACAGACTCTCCTCTGGTTGCACATCGAGTTAACTTTCCGTTGGACTTTGTCTGCGCTGTTGTTAAGTCCAAGTGGTTTAGTTTAGCTTACCAGCTAGCTAACAGTTAACTGACTAAGGGAGTCAC
Organism: Lampris incognitus; assembly: GCF_029633865.1. Lineage (NCBI taxonomy): Eukaryota > Metazoa > Chordata > Actinopteri > Lampriformes > Lampridae > Lampris > Lampris incognitus. The sequence goes on from NC_079221.1 coordinate 26,283,757, forward strand.
GGTGAGGACTGCAAGAGGGGCGAGCCTGGTGCTGGTAGAAAGGCTGCCGCAGAATGGCTACGAAAAGAGACGCCGAAGAATCAAACACATCGAATGAGGAATTAAGGAAATTTACACGTAACCCTAGTGGTACGTGGGTGGTCCCCAGGGGGTACGTGAAAAGATTTTAAAAATGAGAGAAATTTTTTTTTTAAATGTACAGGAAAACTGTAACCAAATAATGAATAATCTGTAATAATGTAACCAAAATTGGGACAATTAAAATTAAGTAATAGTTAGCTGGCTACATTATTATTGGCTATACTTTTTCATAGTGCACGACAGTTTCCCACTGAACTTTGTCAGTCGTCACTTCACTCACGAGCACATACTGGCGCGCTGTTTTTCTTGCTAGCTAGCAAAATATCAAGCCTCTTTCAAAGTTTCAGTTAGCGTTATGGATAAATGGCTGAGTCGAGTGGGTTCATCCAGCAACAACAGCGCAGCTGACACTGCTGAATCGGGAGAACCCGTTCAGAAGAAAAAGAAAACGGAGAAGGTAAATCATCATCAGTTTGGTGAGCAACATGTGCTCTCTAGATTTACTGCCACAACTACAGAGCCGCTGCAGCCAATGTGTTTCCTCTGTGGTGACGTGCTTTCGAATAATAGCATGAAACTATCCCATTTACATCGCCACCTCAGTACTAAGCATCTCTCCTGTGTGGGTAAACCCACTGAGTTTTCCATCAAAAGCTGGCTGAATTTAAGATAAGCCAAGAAAAACTAAAGAAAGTGACATCGGTCTCAACTAAGGCTTTGGAGGCGTTATATGCTGTGTCGCTACTCGTGGCTAAATCAAAAAAGCCATTTACCATAACCGAAGAGCTAATCTTGCCTGCTGCTGTCATTCTCGCAGAAACAATGATCGATAAGAAAGCAGCTGATGCCCTGAAGAAAGTGCCGTTGTCAAATAATACTGTGCGCCATCGGATCGACGACATGGGAATTGACATTATTGACCAAGTGGTGGAGAAATTCGAAAGAGTTTGGTACGTTCGCTTTGCAGTTGGATGAATCAATGGATGTCAGTGAGGAAGCACAGCTCATTGCATTTTTGCGTTACAGACACTTTGGAGATGAACGAGCACATTCTGTTTTGCAATAAACTCGCAGAGAGATCTACCGGACAGGACATTTTTAACGTTATTGACCATTTTTTCTCTCAACACAAGCTGGATTGGAAATCCTGCTCTCATGTGTGCACAGACGGCGCTGCAGCAATGACCAGCAGAGTGAATGGTTTAATGGCCCCAATCAAAAAGGTAAACCTTAATGTTACATGGATGCACTGCATGATTCACCGAGAGTCGAAAGTTAAACGATGTTTTGAATGATGCCGTAAAAGTGATCAACTTCATATAGTCCAGGCCTTTGAATCATAGACTTTCAGTCACTTTGTCAAGACAGTGGGTCAGAACATGAACAGCTACTGCTTCACACTGATGTCCAGTGGTTATCTCGTGGGAAGTCGTTACAGCGGCTGTTCGAGCTACGCAATGAAGTGAGGGAATTTCTGTCAAGAGCACACGTACCCCCTTGCAGCTATGTTCGAAAACACTGACTGGGTAGCTTGGCTGGGATACCTCGCTGATGTTTTCAGCAAACTCAACCAGCTGCATATCTCTCTTCAAGGTTAAGACACACATGTTCTTAGCTTGTATGACAATGTATGTGGATTCATGGAGAAGATCAAGCTCTGGCAGAACAAATGTGAAGATGGGGATACAAGTTGTTTCCTGAAGCTGGGCACATACATTGCCACTGGTGAATGTGACAGAGAAACAATTGTGAAAATTGTACACAAATTTATCCAAGCTCAATGAGTTCAACTCCTACTTCCCTGATATTGTCAACAAGTCTTCCAAACTGGACTGGGTGCGTAATCCATTTGTGATGGACATTAACTGCAGTATTCTTGACAAGACTGCAAGAAAACCTCATAGATTTGTCCTCAGATAGGAGCTTGAAGATGGGGTATTCAAGCACACCACTGAAACAGTTCTGGTGTGTTGTGGAGAAGGGGTAAACATGCCCTGAATGAAATGTTGCCCTTTGGATCCACATACCTGTGTGAGGTGACATTCTCCTCCATGACCCACATCAAAACTAAACACAGGAACATGCTCAACTTGGAGAATAACCTGGTCACAGCTGTGGCAACAATCTCCCCCAGACTCAAAAAACTAATGAGTGAGAAACAGGCTCAAGTGTTCCATTGAATGACACATGAATTGGTGAGTTTGAGCCTTATTTTTTTTAAGTCTATAAACAATGGCTACTATAATATGATTAGTTATGATTGAATATGATTAAAGTGTCACATTAATTGGGGAGATTGAGTCTTTTTTTATAAAAAGGTATAATTAAATTAATATGTAGACTAAATAAAATACTGTATATGTATATATAAATTATAAACATTAATGATATATCCTGGTAATCACCACAATTGATTGCATAGTAGGGGGTACTTTAGGTTGGCTTGAAATGCTTTGGGGGTACAGTACTCAAAAAAGGTTGGGAACCACTGTTTTAATGGACATGATAAAGGAAATCAAGGAACTAAAGCAGCAAAACAAAGAAAAAGATGTGAAGATTGCACAACTTGAAAGTAAATTATCTGATCTAGAACAATACACTCGAATGAACGATGTCATTGTTACTGGACTACCAACGCGACTCAGGTAGTTCGCGAACGTGGTGAAATCCAGAGTCAAGGGGGAGGGAGCAGGGCCCAGTGACCAGGATTTGGACTCGGTGGAGTCCCTCCAAGACAAGGGGATTAGCGTAAACAAGGACAATATAGAAGCTTGTTACCCTCTCCCCCAGAAAGACAAAAGCAAGCCGGCAGCCATAATCATGAGGTTTGCAAACAGAAAATTAAAAATCAATCTTCTGCGACAAGGTAAGAACAAAGGAACAAATGTTTCACCCTTAATGAACATTTAACCAAGAACAATGCTGACATTGCCAAAAGAGCTCGATACCTACGCAAAGTGAAAAAAATACAAGCAACATGGAGTTCAAACTGCAAAATTTACATAAAGCTAAATGGTATACCTGAGCAGGCAAAAGTGTTAATGATCAGGAGCTTGAAGGAGTTGAACAAATTTACATAGGAGTGCAATTCTGTTGTTCTATTGATGTGTTCTTGTGATTTGTTTTATGTTTCTGTGTTTTGTGTTCTTTTTTATTCCATTGTTTTTTAGCGATCCGACATCTCCCAAAATGTACCAAATAGGGGCCTTAACATTGATGAATGTTTTACTATGTAAAGTTTTATGAATGACGCAAACATTGGGCAGAATTTTAGGGAAATGTTCCATAGTTCCTTGGGGGCTAATAATTTTGACCGTAACTGTACCTTGTCTAGTGTTGCTGGTCTGAGAGTCACCAAATGAAATTTCGTTGTGTGCACACAATGACAATAAAGTATCTTATCTTAAGAGGACTGCACAAGCTATTTCCCTGACAACTATTAAGAATGGCCCCTATAGAGGAATTATTTGTTATCAAACACTGGGGATGCGCGCAGCTTGGCTGCAGGAAGAACGTTACCCGACTGTTGCTTATCGTCTCGGCTTGGTATGAAGATGGCTAGCGAACTTCCGATACATTACAACGGTTTGATTTTAGTTTTAAAATGTTGTCCGCCTACTACAGCGGCTTGTCACCCAGTGATAAGACCAGTTATGCTACGAAATTAACCTTGGTGAATGGGATACGTCTTGGAGACCCCATATGCTTTAGGCACAGGTCAGTGGATTAATGACGAGACAAAATGGCCCAGTCTTCAGTGGCCAAATATTCACAAATACCTGATCGACACACCAAGTCTTTATTCCCCGGAGAACTTGAAAGCGTACACATCTCTGGATGCATACAACTATGTTACTAGCGGTCATGTCCAGGACATACTATTTCATGATTACAAAGTTGAAAACTTTGTAGTTCTGAGGACTGAGGTGCTCCCTAGCCAAAGACAGGGCAAGAATACAGAGATCTACAAGGTCTGGGTTATTGTGAACAAGAAAAATAAGTGTATTCTGACCGCGAACTGCACCTGTATGGCTGGCTATGTAACTTAAGTTAATTTACAAAATACTTTCATTAGCTTTCCATTACTATTTAACCTCTTCAGTCACTGTCATTAATGTAGTAAACAAAATTTCACTGCTCATTTGCTGCAATTATACAGCTGTGCCTGCGGGCATATCCAGCCTGAACACCATTTAAACCAATGTGTGTAATAGATTAGATTCCTAGTAATTAATCTCTATACTATTTTTTTGCAGCTATATTCCTTAATATTGCATGCTTACTTGGCCACTTGATGAGAGGTTTCAAAACCTGAGACATAACAGGGAGCCAACTTCTCATAATTTTAGAGATGTCACATTTGGTAACATTAAATGTGAATGCTATATCCTTGTTGCTGAGCCCTAATCGGAGTTTCATCGGAATAGCCAATAGATGGTCCTCCAGGGTCAGAGAGCCACGCACAACCTCTACATTGTCTTTAACTGTTTGGAGCAACCACTCAAAACTGACACTGGTCAGACCTGTGAAAAACAGACCCTGTGCTGCTTTGCATTTGATAGAGCTAAAGGAAAACTGTGTGTTCCTGAGTGTTGCTTTTAGTTGTTCATTCTCGGACATCGAGTTTGCTGATGTCCACATGCAGGTTGTCACATTCAGTAGAAAGTTGGCTGTACTTCTGTTTGAGGTCAGCATGGAGAGCCTTCGGGGCTGTGGCTTCTGAAAAAGAGATTAGATATAAAGATAAATACAAATTTCAGTCATATTTTTCATATCTGGGAAATGGCGACACTCTGGGTGATCATTCAGACTGTGCCAAACAGAATCATGGCCAAATACTTTTGTACAACAAATATATAAACAGGACAACCTGATTAATCCTGGAAGTGACTGTCCTACTGTACAGTAGTTAAGATGTTAGAAGTTCTTACCAGTGCAAGCACCAGGCTCCATTCCGCAATCATTTGGGGAGAGGGAAGGGAACTTCTGTGGACTGATGTCCACTGTCTGGCCATTTGGGGGGGGGGGGGGTTCATCCCTTCTTTTTCTCTCATATCTAATACAGACAGAAGAGAGCAAGCAGTTAGTACAAAACAGTTAATTTACTCAGCTGACCACAGATTTATCACATCCTCAATTCAAGTCAGTGGAAATCACATAGCACGCCCCAAAGGGCTTCATGAGATAATGTAGACACAACAGAAACTACCTGGTCTAACAGATAATCCTGAGAAAAATATGGCTTACATTAAATTACTCACCATTTCTTCTCTGCACTTCGAGTCATGCTATGTCGAGTCATGCTGGGTGATCACAGTGAACAACAAATCACAAGGAAGTGACCATATTTACCTCTCATGTTTTATATCGCCTTTGCTGGACTGGGTTGTGTAGGAGAAGACAGACAGGACAAAGTCAGGACTGTCGAAGTCCTCAGAGGCCTCTCCTGTACAAATAAAGTGTATTCCAGTGACTTACAGTCACATTAACACACCAAAACAGGTCATTGGCCTACCATTACTACGTTAACAGTTACTAGCAACACAACTTTAGCAAAACTGAACCAAGGTACGTTAGCTTCTAAGCTAGTTCAACTCAAACTTGAACATAATTACTCTGTTGCTTACAAACATTGTTAGTTATATATGCATAGGACTCAATAATTAAGTTATTTAACGTTTGTTGTTCTAAGTTCAAACGAGCAATGTAACGTTATGGCTGATTAGCCTGTTAGCTAAGGCCTGATGTTAACTTACCTGTTATGAAGCGATCACTGCAAATTTCAGGCATTTTTAATTAGTTCCTCGCTCCAATCGCTTCTTCTGACTGCTTGAAACCAAAGACGTCTCCGGTTAGCCTTAAAAGGGGTGCGAGTTCACGGAATTCGGTAAAACTTAAGCGTTTTGTATGTCAAAACGATTCTGGCAACCGGCTGCACAACACGACACGATGATGCCAGCCGCTTCCTTGCTGCAGCCGACATGCGCAGTAGAACCTGCGTGACGTTAGAGTGACGTAGACTGATTCCCCTATAACAGTTGGTCATAATCGACCTGATGGTGGTACTGAAACAACCCACTTTAGGTTTTGGCATCTAGCTAAAAAACCGTTTGGTCTTGAATCAAAATTTTGGCTCAACCTGTGGCATAGGCAGAAATCGCAGTGTGGGTGGGCACAGAGAAAATCAGGTGAGTCTAGCCCATCCAAGACCAATCTTATGTAATAGCTTCTGAAACGCAAATGTTAACCAAAATAGGCAATTACAGCTATACTTGCCTGAATGCAACACAGTTTAATCATACAAGGCTTATACATCATCAGAGGTAATGTTACAGGCACCTAGACGAACATTAGCAGCAGCACATAGCCTCGCACGGTGGCCACATATTCACACACACACACACACACAGCTGACAGACAACGGCATCATTAATCATTATCTTTAGCTAGAGCTACATCGGCACTAACATGCTCAGTAACATTAAAGATGACACTTGAACATAGCCTGGCTCAGTGGCCACATAAACCGCGCGTACACACACACACACACCCACACACAAACATACATACATACACGTGTTGTCACACACATTCAGTCATGTCAGTTTCCCAATAAAAGTTTTGTATTATTTGCCAATGGGCCTGTTATTTTACCGTCACTTGACAATACAACATATGTGAAGTGATTAAAAACATAAATTAGCCTTATGCATGCACGCACACATGAGCATAAAATCCAACTGTACACCCAACAAAAATGTTACTCAATAAACAATAATAGGCTACTACAAATTGTAAATTAGCTTACTTTTGATAATTACAGCAGGAGACAACGGGGCTTGGTATTGAACACTGAAATTATTTCATTATGACCCAAGGAGTCAGTTTGTTCTCTTTCAAAGGAGAGCAGGGACAGAGTTCAGTCTGTATGTCATCACTGATACCAGTTTTTATCCAACTTACAATTGAAGAGTCTTTCAACAGTACAGCTTGTTATGGGTAGGGTGATGAGGGCCCATAGGGGACGTTTCATTTTGGTTAATATTGCCACTGGGGCATGTTTCGAGCACTTCAACAAGTGATGGAAAGGCCCTGTCCGCTGTGACCGCTCTTCAGCTGCTGTACAAACACTTCATGTGCTGCATCTTCCACAGTGATGGAAGAGTGTGCTGGCGGCTGCATTAATGCCTTGACACCAAAGGTGTTCGACCAAGGCAAGCAAGCAGCAGCTGCTCTCATAAACCCGTACATGGAGCGTCCGGGTAGCGTAGTGGTCTATTCCGTTGCCTACCAATACGGGGATCGCAGACTCGAATCCCCGTGATACCTCCGGCTTGGTTGGGCGTCCCTACAGATACAATTGGCCGTGTCTGTGGGTGGGAAGCCGGATGTGGGTATGTGTCCTGGTTGCTACACTAGTCCCTCCTCTGGTCGGTCGGGACGCCTGTTCGGGGGGAGGGGGAACTGGGGGGAATAGCGTGATCTTCCCACGTGTTACACCCCCCCCCCTCAACTCCTCACTGTCAGGTGAAAAGAAGCGGCTGGCGACTCCACGTGTATGGGAGGAGGCATGCGGTAGTCTGCAGCTCTCCCCGGATCGGCAGAGGGGGTGGAGCAGCAATCGGGACGGGGAGAAAAAGGGGGGGAAATTTAAAAAAATACAGTAAAATAAAACAAACCCGTACATGTCCGCCTTAATATGAGTGTTCAGTTCCATAATGTGCCTGTCTAGTATACCATTCCATATATATTTTTTAGGTCCGAGTTGTCCTTTACACGTGATGTTTTACCCATGGTAGATTCAACCCGCATATCGCCCAATTTAGCAAGCAACTTTCTCTTTCGAGAGCCGGTGATGTCCCAGCTCAGAATGTCATGTTTCTTCCTCAGAACATCTCTCAGTGTCATTACTTTGTCAGTGATTTTCTGTATTCCTGGATGTACTGTAGCTCTCCTTAAGACACTCAATTAGATCAATGCAATATGTAACTGATACAGTGGAAGATTGCAAGCCCTTAGCGGCAGAGTCACTCATTCCAAACAACTTGTTGAATTTGACAATCAATCAATTAAGTTGCACTTTTATAGCTGCAACAGGTAGAAACAGTTATGTTTGTTTTGTTTTTGTTTTTTTGCATTTGCTTAAGTAGAGAGTCGGTTTGAAGTTTTGTGTGGCCGGAACTTTCAGAGAATTCAGCAAGGGTCTACAAAATTGGACCAAACTGTGTCAAGGCTTTATTTACTGCACTTGACCACAAGCTCCATCGAACGTCGCAGGCTCTCTCTAGTTCCAAAATTTGTTTCCCTGGTTCAGGAACTTAGAGCAAAGCAAGACCATTTGCTTACATGTCAGTATAACAAACAAACTGATTGAGTTTACTGTAAGTACCAAACAAAGAACAAAATCAACAATTGCTGACTTAGACAAGGCATGGCTAACCAAACACCATACATTTTCAAACAAATAACGATGCACCTCTGTTACTTTTATGTTTATAAACAATGCAACTTACAGACGATGCCATGTATACGCTACGAAGGAGAGGATGATATTGGATTGTAGCCAGCAGTAACATGGGGCCGTCTCTGGCAAGATCTCGAGGCGAAGAAAAGTGAAGCACTTCTTGTTTCCGGGGTTAACAAGCGGAATTACTCAGAACAACCACCAGGGGGTAGAAAATGCAATATGAAACAAGTTGGTTCCATCACACTCCCCTCCTGGCATCTTTAGGATGTCAAACTGAAAGGTAAACTGAAAGGTAAGCGTTGACTGGCGCGAAAGTCTGCACTGTAGACAGAAAAAGTCGAGAGTCGAGCGGTTCGCTGAGTGGGCGTGTTTTTTGTTTTGTTTGTTTGTTTGTTTTTTGTTTGTTTTGTTTTGTTTTTTGTTTTTTTGACAGGGCGGAAGTAACAAAAATTGCTTGCTTTAAACGTGGTGGTGGTCGTGGTGGTAAGCCGGATGTGGGTATGTGTCCTGGTCGCTGCACTAGGGCCTCCTCTGGTCGCTGGGGGAGGGGGCTTTTCGGGGGCGGGGATAGCGTGATCCTCCCACGCGCTACGTTCCCCTTGCGAGACTCCTCACAGTCAGGTGAAAAGATGCGGCTGGTGACTCCTCATGTATGGGAGGCCGGGTACAATTGGGAAGCAAAACGGGAGAAAATCCCCCCCTCCCCCCAAAAAAGAAATCTCTTACAGTATTGTCACACAATTTCAATATGTTCATGAATATGATGCACAAGCCCAGACGCCTGAATGTAGGCCCCGATCTCAGAGTGCACTCTTTATACCATGCAGGAGAACCATGTGTAATGCTCCGTTATGTAATAAATCAAGTTGAAAAGTAAATCTTGTCTCTGTATTTAATCCCGTTTTGTCTGCGCCATGACTGTCACATGTTCTGATCCTAGAACGTTCTGCGCATGAACCTTAACCCTCTACAATAAACAATATATACCAATACTGCCACCTACTGGCCCGGTGAGCACATATCATTACATCCTCCTTCCTTTGAAGTTAATACAAAAAAAAAGAATAAGAATACAAAGTAAGTATAAAGTCTAGAGACTGTTAAGCTTTAACCAAACTTAGTCATCTAAACATTACACCAAAAATTGTAACACTTTCCTTTTCAGGTAAAATAACAAACGGTTAAGTCACATTAAGCTATTGCCACACCTAGTCATTTAAAAATTAAACAATATACACTACCGTTCAAAAGTTTGGGATCACCCAAACAATTTTGTGTTTTCCATGAAAAGTCACACTTATTCACCACCATATGTTGTGAAATGAATGGAAAATAGAGTCAAGACATTGACAAGGTTAGAAATAATGATTTGTATTTGAAATAAGATTTTTTTTACATCAAACTTTGCTTTCGTCAAAGAATCCTCCTTTTGCAGCAATTACAGCATTGCAGACCTTTGGCATTCTAGCTGTTAATTTGTGGAGGTAATCTGGAGAAATTGCACCCCACGCCTCCAGAAGCAGCTCCCACAAGTTGGATTGGTTGGATGGGCACTTCTTTGAGCAGATTGAGTTTCTGGAGCATCACATTTGTGGGGTCAATTAAACGCTCAAAATGGCCAGAAAAAGAGAACTTTCATCTGAAACTCGACAGTCTATTCTTGTTCTTAGAAATGAAGGCTATTCCATGCGAGAAATTGCTAAGAAATTGAAGATTTCCTACACCGGTGTGTACTACTCCCTTCAGAGGACAGCACAAACAGGCTCTAACCAGAGTAGAAAAAGAAGTGGGAGGCCGCGTTGCACAACTGAGCAAGAAGATAAGTACATTAGAGTCTCTAGTTTGAGAAACAGACGCCTCACAGGTCCCCAACTGGCATCTTCATTAAATAGTACCTGTTAGAGCCTGTTTGTGCTGTCCTCTGAAGGGAGTAGTACACACCGGTGTAGGAAATCTTCAATTTCTTAGCAATTTCTCGCATGGAATAGCCTTCATTTCTAAGAACAAGAATAGACTGTCGAGTTTCAGATGAAAGTTCTCTTTTTCTGGCCATTTTGAGCGTTTAATTGACCCCACAAATGTGATGCTCCAGAAACTCAAACTGCTCAAAGAAGTGCCCATCCAACCAATCCAACTTGTGGGAGCTGCTTCTGGAAGCGTGGGGTGCAATTTCTCCAGATTACCTCAACAAATTAACAGCTAGAATGCCAAAGGTCTGCAATGCTGTAATTGCTGCAAATGGAGGATTCTTTGACGAAAGCAAAGTTTAATGTAAAAAAAATCTTATTTCAAATACAAATCATTATTTCTAACCTTGTCAATGTCTTGACTCTATTTTCTATTCATTTCACAACATATGGTGATGAATAAGTGTGACTTTTCATGGAAAACACGAAATTGTTTGGGTGATCCCAAACTTTTGAACGGTAGTGTATTTAACACTTTCTTTTCAGTACAACTATACTCTATAACAACAAACAGGTACTAAGTCACATTATTTCCTTTTCAGGTATCCCAACTCAATGTAATTTTCTGGTGAGTTTTCAAATAACTCCACACTCCGATGTCGTGTTGGATATCAATCAATCAATCAACTTACATTTTGATATCTCTAACCAAACCCAAAGTCTCGCGTTTTCATAAGAAAATTCATAAGAACGGTAAGATGGAGCGCATTCTTCTTTCTTAATCCGGCTAACTCACCTGAAGAAAAGCTAACGTACGGATTTAAATCGTCTTAATCACCGCTGACCATCCCGGAACTGAAACCCTTTGAGGAGGGTATGCTCAGAATCATTCAGAACATTAAATTTAAACGCCCAAACAAAGCTTTACAGAAGAAACTCCATAAAGACACAAGATTGATAAAAGAAGATGACAAGCTCTTCATTGCAGCCAACAAAACTTGTAAGTTTTCATAAACTAAATATTTTATCATCTACAAACCAGAAATGTCCACATTGAATAACAGGGATGAATTGGCCAGCAGTTGCAGACATAGATATAAGCACCTTTTTTGTAATTACAAATATATCATGACAATAGGCAAATACCCCCCCCCCCCATTGGACCGTTAGCGATCACATGTTTTCGAATTTTGAATCGCACCTTCGTTAGCAATCACGTGTTTTTGAAATTTTTGTATGTTGCATCTCTCCCTTCCCCATTGGACAATGTGCACGTGATGTACATGACGAGGCAGTAGATGGTATGTCCTTTCCTCGAGTAGTTTATTGACAACTGATGATTGCTTATGGCATGAAACAGGCTTGTACTGTCTCATAAAGAATTTACTTGACTCACTGGATTATTTTGCTCTTTATTTGTTGAGCACTTTCCCTACCATTGAGTGTTTCTTAAAAGTTATATACACACGCACACGCGCACACACACACACACACACACACACACACACACACACACACACACACACACACACATATATTCACTAACCATGCACAAAGGCGATTTTATTCAAGTAATCCCCACCCCCTTTTTCTCCCCAATTGTATCCGGCCAATTACCCCACTCTTCCGAGCTGTCCCGGTCGCTGCTCCACCACCTCTGCCGATCCCGGGAGAGCTGCAGACTACCACATGTCTCCTCCATACATGTGGAGTCGCCAGCCGCTTCTTTTCACCTGACAGTGAGGAGTTTCGCAAGGGGGACGTAGCGCGTGGGATGATCACGCTTTCCCCCCTCCCAGTCCCCCCTCCCCCCTGAACAGGGGCCCCAACCGACCAGAGGAGGCGCCAGTGCAGCGACCAGGACACATACCCACATTCGGCTTCCAACCCGCAGACACGGCCAATTGTGTCTGTAAGGACCCCCGACCAAGCCAGAGGTAACATGGGGATTCGATTCGGCGATCCCCGTGTTGGTAAGTAATATTCAAGTAATTCTATTCTCATAATGTGCGCTAACATTTTAATATCCAGCGCTGGCTTTATCAATGTCTCATAGCTACTAAGTAGACATTAGGGTTTCAGTGTTAAGGTTGTATAATATTTTTGTGTAACCCATGTCGGAAGTTACATGTTGAAACCAGCTCTGCTTTTCTATATGAAGTGCGCTTTTATGTTGTCAAGTTGAATTGGTGACTGTAAAGCCATGTGAGTTGTCAAGTAAAGCACGCCTCTAAGGCAATATTGACACAGGGAGTTGTGCTTCATGCTTTGCTGTATGTTAAATACATGCAAAGCTCTTCTGAAAAAGTACACTGTGTTGTATGTTGGACTGTGGGTCGAAGTAACAAACTCAAAAAGCAAGTTTAGGAGAGGATGGCGTGAATGGAACGTTGCTAGAGGTTGACGGATCTCGTCGTTTGCTCCTCAACAAATAACAGCTTTGACCACTGCTATGTCTAAACTGGGGCAGATCATCTTCAGGAGGTGAGGCGGTTTTGGACGTATGTTGATTTGTAGAGCTTAACCTAACCAGATGACCACAACTTTCCACCCAAGGACCTCTGTGTCTTAACTCGTGTGATGTTAGTTCATAATTTAACTAATTTGAAGATATATTTTTCCCAGACAAATTAGTTGTGTCATTCTGCAGTGTAAAGAGGTTTGCATCTTCCTCTCTATTTGTAGTATGATTGTCCTCATTGTCGTGTTTACAACCATCATCATCCTCTTCATAGCGCTGGCATTATCAGGTGAGACCTATTGACCCTTGTGTATTCATAAAATTTTGTTATTCCTAACTGCGATGCTGCAGTGTTAAATATGTTTGAGGAACCAACATACAAACTGTTACTACAAGTTGTGTTTCTGCAAGCCACCAGGAAGTTATTTTTCCGGAGTAAGGTAACTAAATCTATGAAAACTGAAATGTGTGTGTATCTGTGTGTGCGTGTGTTTTTGTGCATGCAAAAGCGTCCATGCATGGTCTGTACGACTAAAGATGAATTGGAGAATAAACAAAGTATCTATCTATCTATCTATCCATCCATCCATCCATCCATCCATCCATCCATCCATCCATCCATCCATCCATCTATCTATCTATCTATCTATCTATCTATCTATCTATCTATCTATCTATCTATCTATCTATCTATCTATCTATCTATCTATCTATCTATCTATCTATCTATCTATCTATCTATCTATCTATCTATCTATCTATCTATCTATCTATCTATCTATCTATCTATCCCAGAAGTTTCCCCTGGAAATAAACAAAGTATCTATCTATCTATCTATCTATCTATCTATCTATCTATCTATCTATCTATCTATCTATCTATCTATCTATCTATCTATCTATCTATCTATCTATCTATCTATCTATCTATCTATCTATCTATCTATCTATCTATCTATCTATCTATCTATCTATCTATCTACCTATCCCAGAATTTTCCCCTGGAAATAAACAAAGTATCTATCTATCTATCTATCTATCTATCTATCTATCTATCTATCTATCTATCTATCTATCTATCTATCTATCTATCTATCTATCTATCTATCTATCTATCTATCTATCTATCTATCTATCTATCTATCTATCTATCTATCTATCTATCTATCTATCTATCTATCTATCTATCTATCTATCTATCTATCTATCTATCTATCTATCTATCTATCTATCTATCACTTCCCGTCTTCTGGCTCTCGCAGTCTCCACATCAGAAATTCATCATATCAGGATAAATTCCTTGAGACGTATCATCTCGTTTTCAAGGGGGTCCCTTGAATACATCCGCTGTGGAAAGCAGTAACCGATTCCCTGTAGCCAACATTGGCGAAGACGTTCTCCTCAGCTGCTTCTTACCCCTAACTAGTGAGGAGCCGTTGAAACCCAGCGAGGTGTCAATCACCTGGGAGAAGGAGGGGCTAAGCGGAGTGGTTTACAAGTATCGTGATGGATTCGCCGATCTCGACGGCCAGAGCCGTCTGTTCCAGGGGAGGACACAGCTGTTCACCGAGGCTATCGCCAGCGGAAATGCCTCTCTATTGCTGAGGAGCGTCAGGACTCTCGACAGTGGCACCTACAGTTGCACAGTTCAGGCCCCTAACGGAGGGGGATCTGTCACCATTCACCTCAAAACGGCAGGTGAGACGTCTCGTCCTCCAGGTTGCCTTTGTGTGTGTGTGTGTGTGTGTGTGTGTGTGCGTGTGCGTGTGCGTGTGCGTGCGTGAGAGAGAGCGAGAGAGAGAGAGATCATGAGCACGTTTGATAACATCCATTCCATACTGTAACTGTTCCACAGTCCCCAGGCATATTGTAAAGAGCCATGAAACCATTTTATGTTAAAAATGTTAACAGTGACAGGACAGTGGCTTAGTGTTTTGCACTGTCGTTTCTCAGTACTGCTGCCTTTGCATGTTCCCCCAGTGTTTGAGAGGGTTTGTCCCACAGTCAAAAGAAATGCTTATCAGATGAGCAGGAGTGTCTAAAGGAGTGTCTTGCTGAAAAATATGAATGGTGTGTGAGTGATCAGTGAGTGAGTGTGTGTGTGTGTGTGTGTGTGTGTGTGTGTGTGTGTGTTTGGTGGTGGGGGGAGGATCTGCAACTTGCCCAGGATACATCCCCATACTTTCTGCACAATGCTACCCATCAACTCTGGATGGGATTAAACGGATTTGGGGAATGAATGGGTTAATCTACAGATTTGTATTCAACAAGGTTAAATCCACAACCTTTAGGAGGTATCCTTGTGCCAGACATGGTTCCCTAACCTGCCCACCAGCCATCCCACCTCCTACCCCCTCCAGAAAAAATATTTAAGTAACGCGTACTCAATCTCTCCAATTTAGGCTCACCATTGTTTATCAGAGCTCCTGAATAAAACAGGAAGAAACCTTTACATTGCTAGCCCAAAAGCTAAACCATGGCACATATTCATGATTGCTGTGTCTCTTCTCTCTCTTAAGCCTTCTCAGCTCCTGTATTCACAAACAAGGAGGACATTTTGACAGCCGAGGCACCAAGATGGTTCCCGAAACCAGATGTGATGTGGCATGACCATAACGGGAACATCATGAACGCAAGCACTAATTTTTCCCGGAACTCTGCAGGGATATTCTATGTAGTTAGTGCCGTGCAATCAGTCACCATTCCCAATTCCTATTCCTGCACCATCAGAAACAATTTGGTGGTCGCTGTCGCTGATGCAACCATAACAGGTAAACCTTACTTTTCCCACTAGGTCTTGGTTTGGGAGCATGTTTGTGTGCTTTTAAAACTGATGGAGTAGCGGCATCCTTGTGGGTCAACCAGATAGGCATATGCTTTATGGTTGAATGGCATGTGTTAATATTCATGCTGACCTCCAACACATACACACAGAACAACACACAGTAAAAATGTATAGCTATATTCACTGACTGCCTAAAAACAGAGGAAAGTTATATACGTGATAAAGTGTGTGTCTCATTTGCAGAGTCTGGAGTTTCTGGTAGGACTTTCTTCACCTTCAGTGCTGCACCAGTCATCCTGACATTTACACATCTGAAGATGATGACCACTGTCCTGCTCGCTATCTATTATATGATCTGAAGTAATACACACACACACACACACACACACACACACACACACACACACACACACACACACACACATACATACATACATACATACATACATACATACATACATACATACATACATACATACATACATACATACATACAGACATACATACAGACAGACAGACATACATAGTTCCGCTTCTGGTATGGGAAGATGGCGGCGCAAACTCAAGTTTGCAGCGGCCTCGCCCAGTATCGGTGTGAGAAGATGACAGTGTGAATTCACGTTTGTGGTGGTCTCATACCAGTACCATCCATGCAGTGTCTTTGTCCACATCTGCATCTAAGTTTGTCTTCGTTTGATGGCTGGGAGAGCTGGCGCTGGATTGGCTGGGAGAGCTTGGTCTGCCTGGAGCTGTGCCCGAAGAGGTAACACCGAGGGTGGTCTGACAGGATGCAGAAGTGGGGCAGGCTAAGCTAACTGCTAGCCCATGCAGACTTGCAGTTCCAACAGTCATCCTGGCTGGCGTTCATTCTCCTGGACAGGGATTTTATTTTATTTTTTTAGATATATGGGTTAGTTTAGATATATGTATTCTTGTAGTTTTTGGATATGTGTTTTTGTCTTTGTGTTGCACCGCTGTGGGCTGAGGGAAACGATGTTTTATTTCATTTCATGTGCACAAGTCCATGAAATGAAATGACAAAGTGTTTCTGATTCTGACATACATACATACATACATACACACATACATATAAACACACACACAGTGATGCATGTACATGCACATGTATAAACGCACACAACATGCATGCATATATATCAGGGGTGGGCAATCTTATCCAGAAAGGGCCAGTGTGGGGGAGGGTTTTTGTTCCAACCAAGCAATTTCACACGTGTCTCCTAATCAAGTTCCTCAGCAAAGACTCTACTGGTTGATTAGTGGGATCAGGTGTGTAGCTGCTTGGTTAGAACAAAAACCTTCACCCACACTGGCCCTTTCTGGATAAGATTGCCCACTCCTGATATATACACATACTTACACATATACAAACAAACATACATCTATATGTATGAAGATCTGTACATGTGCCTGTATACAAAATTGATTTTTCAACATTATCTGAGGTCTACCCCTATGGTAATACTACTACTACTACTACTACTACTACTACTTTTGGCTGCTCCCGTTAGGCATCGCCACAGTGGATCATGTTTCCATCTCTTCCTGTCCTCTGCATCTTCCTCTGTCACACCAGCCACCTGCATGTCTTCTCTCACCACATCCATAAACCTCCTCTTTGGCCTTCCTCTTTTCCTCTTCCCTGGCAGCTCCATATTCAGCGTCCTTCTCCCAATATACCCAGCATCTCTCCTCTACACATGTCCAAACCATCTCAATCTTGCCTCTCTTGCTTCGTCTCCAAACCGTCCAACCTGAGCTGTTCCTCTAATATACTCATTCCTAATCATGTCCTTCTTCGTCACTCCCTGTGAAAATCTTAGCATCTTCAACTCTGCCAGCTCCAGCTTCATCTCCTGTCTTTTCATCAGTGCCACTGTATCCAAACCATATAACATAGCTGGTCTCACTACCATCTTGTAAACCTTCCCTTTAACTCTTGCTGGTACCCTTCTGTTGGAAATCACTCCTGACACTGTTCTCCACCCACTCCACCCCATGGTAATACAATAGGTATCAATTTATTCCAGTAGATGACTGTTGTTACCGTGTAACTAAATCCAAATTCTAATGCAACTCCATTAATGGTATCGTTTTAGAAAAGCTGCCATCAACCATTAAATGTTATGCACTCTGTTTACGTAATGTATGAGTAAAGATCCTTTATCGGCCAACCCATCCATCAGCTTGAGTTTTTATTTTGACTATCTATCTATCTATCTATCTAGCTAGCTATCTATCTATCTATCTATCTATCTATCTATCTATCTATCTATCTATCTAGCAAACAACAAAGGGCATTTTCAGTCTGCACCTCTTCTCATTCTCCAGGTTAATGTAACATATGATGTACTCGTATATTACAGCCTGAAGACTTGGTATTTTAGGGCCGGTAAAAATAGTTCATCCCCCCTATCCTTCCATCCATACATCCTTCCTTGGTCTCTCAAGCCAGTAGATGGGGACAGTCACGGTAGGTCTACATTAGGCAGGGCAGAAAACTGACCACGCCCGGAAGGCCGTCACGGGCTGTCTCCATTGGTCTCTCCACGAGGTGTCATGTGTCCCATTCAGTAGTCGCTGGAGCCGGAGGGTTTACGCAAGAGGGGAAAAAGAAAGTACTTTTCAACGGGATTGTAAACAATGTGTTGGCATTTCCAAATTTAATCCGGCTGTTGATTAAGACCACCCGCGCTTCAATGGGGCTATTATTTTTATCACTATTATTGTAATAATGGCGAAAAACCGAGACAGCGGAACTTTCTAAGCAGCTATGAGTTTTCTAGTAGTAAAGGGTAGACTTGAGGATGTTTTTTGTAAAGCTGACTTTAATGTGAGGAGATTTTATTTAAAGTTTTAGCACACACACACACACACAACCCCCCAAAATACAAACACGATGTCAGCCTCAGCCCTAAACGGAGATCAGTCTACCGCGGGGGCGGCGAACTCGGAGGCCGGCGACGAGGTAAACAAACCCGGAGTGGCGGAGAACTCGAGGGCGGTGTGCGACGTGTGTAAGCGGCTGTACCGCGACCCGAAGATCCTGCCGTGCTTACACACCTTCTGCGCCGACTGCATCGGGCAGCTGGAGCCGGTCGCGGTCCCCGGTGGCGTGAACGGCCGAAGGTCCCCGTCCCCTCCCCGGGACCGGCCGGCGGCCACCGTGCTCTGTCCCGAGTGTGACTCCGAAGTGGACATCCCTCCGTCGGGGGCGGACGGTTTAACCACCGACCATCTGGCCCTGGATGAAGTTTTCCTCCAAACCCTGCTGACTGGAAACTGCGTTGTGTGCGATCTCTGCAGCGACGGGCACGGAGAGAAGCGCTGCGAGGTGTGCTGCGTCAACCTGTGCGACTTCTGCAGCAAAGCGCACAGGTAAGCACTGCGGGATGCGAGTATAGTTATAAGGTACCGAGCATGTCGCATCCTTTTAATGTTTATACATTTTATGTAGTTATTCTGGGGTTTTTTTTTGACCGGGAAAGGAGTTTCTTTTTCGCTTCAACAAGTGGCTGTACAAACGCCACCATACTCGGCCCCGTGTTGCTTCCACGGTGCAGGGCTTTGATTACACATGTAGCATAAACAATGCTAAAAACCGATGCACTCACCGTACTCGAAGGTAAATTTGTCTACCAAACAAATGTGTGACAGTAAATTAGTAAAACACGAACAGGGCTGGGCAATAATTCAATACGATAGTTTGTTGTCTTTCAATGGTGTATTGGGATGACATTCTGATATCTACTCAGTTACGTTGTCTTAATTATAACGAGAAGCTATTGCCAAACATGTCTCACAAAGATGACGTCTGACATACTTGAGAGCGTATTATCTGAACGCTAGGTTTGGCTTGATATGTTCTTTATACTCCTTTCACACTATTTTACTCCTTTATGTTTTCTTCAACATGTCATGGTGTTTTACTGCTTTATGCTTATTTATGCTCACTTCCCACTGTTTTACTCCTTATATGTTGCTTTTCTTGCTCATTTACTTCAACAAACTTTCAGCGAGAAACTTCAATGTCCAATGACTTTAGTTGTGTATGTCACTGTTCTGTGTGGCTGCTTCAACTATTGCTTTTGCAGTCATTCTATACATCTAGCAGCTTCAAAGACTTACTCTGGCTCCATTCTTTCTAACAATTCACAGTTTTACTCATGTAAACTTTGTCGAAACGTAAAAATATTCCATTGCTTTAGTTGTGTGTTTGAGTGGCTGTTTCGACTCCACTGCTTTAGAGGTCATTTTATTCCAGTCTATGACCTTCACAGGTTTAAACTGGCTTTCTTCTTTCACTTTTCCTTCCCCTGTATGCCTTATTAATGTGTAGACTCATGCACCTCCACAAACTTTAAGCTGTAAATGTATGTCAAACTTTAAAATATTCAGCTACTTGTCTATATGATCTGAGTGGCTGCTTCAACTCCTTAACGGTCATTGCCCTTGTTGTTTTCTCTCAAAAGTTTACCCTAATATTAATGTTTTACCCTCATTTATAACCAATTTGTACTTCATCTTGAAACAACATTTTAACTTTACAATGATCTTCTGCTTTGGCTATGTATCTCAGTGTTCTGGCCAGCTGCTAAAAATCTTCAGCAGAGCGCTTTAAAAAAATGCATTGGCTTTCTTGATTCAATATTTCCCAATATTTTACTCTAATCCTCTATGTGATATTTACATCAAATATTTAAACTGAACATGAAGCAGTCTGTGGGAGCCAAGTTAAACACACACACACACACACACACACACACACATACATATATATATATATATATATATATGTTTAGTTCTATAATACGTGCATTCTGGGTTAATAGCTTACGTAAATTGAGATAAATAAGTGATTTCTATTATAACAGGTGTCTGAAATTCAGATTTGACCAGAAATGTAAAGCGCTTTGAGTGGCTGTTGCAGCTAGAAAAGCGCTATATATGTAAAATGCAACTTGATTGATTGATTTCATTGAATAAGTTAATTAATAGTAGTTGTTAAAAGTTAGCTAATAATCATTTGATTTGATTCATGTTAATATAAGTGTGATATTTTGTAAAAGGCAACACTGTGTGACCTTTCTGTTAGAACGGTGATTTAGGTTACTGGCACTTTAAGCGATAGATCTTGTGGGTTTACGAAGGGAACTCGGGCGAGGACATTTTGTTTTGTGGAGTTGAGGCTCAAGTAGCGACCAAGCCACACGTGTTTCTTACCGTAGTACAGTTTGCTGATTAAGGAGAACTTAACCTTGAATATTCCTGTAAGAAGATGCTACAAACTGTGGAATAAAATGCTTGTTTTATCCGTTCTTACATCGGAGTCCTGTGGAAGTTTTATCCTTCTCAAGTTAACGTACACGAGTTAAGTCCAGGCAATCGTTGAGCTTCAACCCCCACACAGTCAATCAAGTTAACATGATTTACTGAATGTATTTCCACTCTAATGCACAATTATATAACAAAAATGACAAGCGTAAACATATAAAAGTAAAAACAAAGCCCGTTATATCTTTCTTGACAAGAGCGCCACCATCTTGAAGTACTATAACCTGTGACATCACTGGGTTGGTTGGCTTGGATGAGTTCAACAGATAAAACAGTAAAACAACAGTAAAAGATAAAGTTGGAGACTGAGGAGCCACAGGACAGAAGACAAAAGGGAGGCCACTAGTGAAAACCATCCATTTTCATAAACTGCCACTGAAACGGAGAACAGTACTGAATCATTTCTGTACTGTCAGAATTCTTCATTCTGTCATATTCCAGAATACGCCCACTGTGTATTGACGATCTCACTCAAACGTTATTGAGGATGAACCTGGCTCAGTGTCCGAATATCCAA
The DNA here is from genome assembly GCF_029633865.1 of Lampris incognitus. Classification (NCBI taxonomy): domain Eukaryota; kingdom Metazoa; phylum Chordata; class Actinopteri; order Lampriformes; family Lampridae; genus Lampris; species Lampris incognitus. Next base: position 26,305,327 of record NC_079221.1, read on the forward strand.
CATCAAACTGTCTACACCTTGGTGTTGTGACCGTGGTATCCCAAACGTTGGTTATATAATGTGCTGTACAATGTGATGTAAAGAATCTATGCATAGAAAGCGTGGGGCAGCACAGTGGCCCAGTGGTTAGCCTCACAGCAAGAAGATCCTCGGTTCGAACCCCAGGCCATCCCAGGTCCTTTCTGTGTGGAGTTTGCATGTTTTCCCCCTGTCTGCGTGGGTTTCCTCTGGGTGCTCTCCTTTCCTCCCACCATCAAAAACACATGCATGTTAGGGTTAATACTCCTGTATTTGCCCCAGACCAAGGCAATGGAAAGAAGAACTGGAGCTGGTCCCTGGGCGCTGTAGCTACCCACTGCTCCTACACAATAGGATGGTTTAAATGCAGAGAACAAATTTCATTGTAAGCATACAATTCGTTGTAAGGTACAATGACAAAATGAAGTGGCTTTCTTCTTTCTTATGTGGCATCATATGGTCATGTCAGACCTCTCAGACATGTTTTGCAACACACTGGCTTCACCAGAAGCATGTAACCTAGGCAGCGAACAATTAACATTAGGTACCATCATTGTAGGCTAACAGCTGTTAGCCTCAACTAGCTAACACTAGGGTTTAGCTAGTAATTAGTACTGGAGGAGTTACAAAAAAAATGTGTTGTTCGAAAAACAACTATATGTAAATAAACTGCACATGGGATCATTGTTCACCCTGCATGCCATCATTTTCCCATCTCGGCCAACATCATGTAGTGTGTACAGGTATTCCCTGGGTTATGAATGCCAGACGGGGAGCGATTGACACACCTAATTCATTTTCAACGAGGGGCGAGCGGAGGTGCAGGCATTCTGTCAGGTGGAGTGAAAAGCGAGTGCAATCCTGTGAAACTGTCATGGTCGTGCTCGTCTCACGCACATGCCCGCTTGCTGCCAGAGTTGAATTGTCTTGAACTGTTTTCTAAACGACACGCACTGTCACCCCACAAAATGAATGAGATGGAGCCTTGCCATGTCTGAGTTAGTTATGATTTTTAGTTAACTAAATTCTTAACTATAACGCTTTCTTTCAACATTTCTAGACGGTATATTTTAATATGTTGCTATAGCCTATAAAGAAAATACTGTAGTGAATTTGGCTATTAGCCTATTCATCCGTGATCGTTACAATACAGTTGTACCGGCAGGGATACAGTAGTGCACAGAAGCCGTTTCCATGGTTACCATGCATAGCTTGCCTGGCATTTACTCGTGGAGCGCTTGTCTGCCTGTCTATTCACATGAGTACATTGAGACCCTGCGGATCCAGGAATTGGGAATCAGGAACACTTTATTTGTCGTTTCATTTCATGTACTTGCATACATATCATTTCCTCCAGCCCACAGCAGTACAACACAAAGACAAAAACACATATCCAAAAACTACAAGAACTACAAGAACACATATATATCCAAACTAACACATATATCTAAACTATAAAAAAAAAAAATCACTGACCAGGAGAACGAATGCCCGCTGATGACTGCTGGAACTGCATGCATGGGCTAGCAGTTAGCTTAGCCTGCCCCACTTCTGCATACTCTCAGACTGCCCTTGGTGTTTCCTCTTTGGGCGCAGCTCCGACAGGGCCATGGTCCTTGAGCCCACCAGACACAGCAGACCAGGCTCCCTCAGCCAATCCAACGCTAGCTCTCCCAGCCAGACACCTTTGACACACCTCCCCATACTCCACACAATGACACTAAAAACACAGTCAAGGCTAGGCGAGGCTGCTGCCAGACCGCCCTCGGTGTTACTGGAACTGCCAGTCTGCATGAGCTAGCAGTTAGCGTAGCCTGCCCCACTTCCGCATCCTGTCAGACCACCCTCGGTGTTACGTCTTTGTGCACAGCTCCGGGCAGGGCCGTGGTCCCTGGGCCCACAGGACGCAGCAGACCAAGCTCTCCCAGCCGATCCAGCGCCAGCTCTCCCAGCCATCAAACGAAGACACAAACTTGGACACAGACGTGGACAAAAACACTGCATACTGCATAGACGGTACTGGGTGAGGCCGCCATAAACTCAAATTCGTACCACCATCTTCCTACTGGGTACTGGGTGAGGCCGCTGCAAACGTGAATTCGCGCTGCCATCTTCCCACACCGGAAGCTGAAAGATCCAAAAAATCCAAGTTGGTATGCAGGCAGGTGGAGTTTCATTTACCATATGAAAAGACCATTATTCCACCAGGTTCCCACGCTGTATCGGCTCGAATGCATACTGACAGAATGAAGAATTCCGAATGTACAGATATGATTCAGTACTGTTTCAGTACTCCGTTTCAGTGGCAGTTATGAAAATGGACTGAAAATGGACTGTGACATCACAGGTTATAGTACTGCAAGATGGTGGCGCACTTGCCACAAAAGCTATAACAGGGCTTCTTTTCTTTTATGTTTACATTTGTCATGTTTGTCATATTTTTGATTAGAGCGGAAATATATTTAGTAAATCATGTTAACGTGATTGACTGCTTCATGTTTACTTTAAACATTTTTTTCAGCTGTTTTCAGCTAATCCACACATTTTCTTCAGGAACGACTTTTTTATTTATGAATATACTTTCCACGAGGTTGGAACATTGAGCTGTTTATCTTTGTGTGTTTTTGTCACTAATTGTGTCTTCTCAAAAAGATTCAAGAATGCCAATGATCAAGAACGTAAAAAGCTGAGGGAAGTTAACATAAATACCAAGGATGCATTGATGAGAAAAAAGGAAAACCCTGAGAGACATTGCGATGTCACAACACATCTTTTTTCCATGACTTGCAATTTCTTGTATAAACGTGGTGAATCAACTTATTGTATCTTGTCTCAAATAACCTCAAAGTAGGTTGCACAAATAAAACCGATGAATTCTGTACTGAAGTGCTAGTAATCTATTAGATCTAATGTTTCAAACAGCCATATTAACGCCTCAATTGTATTACAGAATTGTGTATTTACAAGCATACAGTATCAAAAAGGCCCCAGTTACTAATGTGCAATACTGCAATACTGTTTTTATCATGCTCCGTCTTTCTTGCCAAGAAAGTTTTCTTTCCTCCTATCCCGTTCAAGTTCATTCCCCTCAAGAAAACTCATAAAACTTTTCTCCATAAGGACACCAGCAGTAGCTCGGTCCTCTTGGCATTGATGATCATCCATAGTATCTCAAACAGCATGTCTCTGCTCCCCATAGGCGACAGAAGCGGACAGCCTCTCATACTGTGCAGTGTCTGCAGGAGCTGAGGGCGCAGGGTCGCCTCTCACGGCCCGTCCTTTGCTCCTTGCACCCTGGACAGGAGCTCCGCCTCTCCTGTGAGTCCTGTGACCTGCCCGTCTGCCTGGAGTGTGCCGCCACCTTCCACCGCGACCACCAGTGCTGCCCGGCTCGAGATGTCGTCCATCGTCACGGTGACCGCATCCGAGAGCTGGTCACTGGCAACCTGCGTCCTCGCCTGCAGCGCCTGGAGGAGTCACTGCAGAAGGTGCATTTTGGGCGAGAGGAGTCTGGATTCTGGAAACTAAATGTGTTGGGTTTTTTTTTTTTGTTTGTTTTTTGTTTGTTTTTTTTTTGTCAAGTTTGAAAAAAGCTGCACCAAAAAGATCGGAGGAAGTTATTCAGACCTATTTGTGGTATGAATACGTATTTTATGTGAATCCAGTCTCGTTTATCGAATTATGATTATTAGTGTTAAGAAATTTCATCAGCTTTGGAGAGATTTGGCTTCGGCACATTGCCTAGCCTCTGTCAGCATGTGTCACTATTAACATTAACATTAACCAAAATCTTTATGTTCACATAAGAAATCAAGAGCTAGAAAAAGAGAACATTGTTTAATAACGATGCATATGCAATGATTTTATCAAAGAGAATCCTTTAATTTTTTATTCAGCTCATTACATTGTTACACTAACAAGAACTAAAGCATCTATTCCTTCTCTGCCTGCAAAGCTATGATGAGCATCTCCACTGCTAATGAATGACATTATGATGTTGACACTCCAGGAATTGAACCTTCCTCTCATGCATTCATCGAAGGTTATTCTGGATAAGAGCATCAGCCAGATGCCTAGGATGTACATCTAAAATGTCACTGTAAACAAGCTCTCAGCTTTGGTTTCATCAAGCATCTTTGGAGAAGTAAGATGTGTAATACATCTCTGAAATGACTAACAAAGAAAAACAAGGAGCGGTTTATCACTAAAATACTATAAATCCAGTCAAAATTGGTTGGGGCGGACTCAAAAAAGGTAACTTGTAATTTATTATCCAGTTCCGAAAAATGTAAACGAAAATGTGTCTGCTGATATCTTAAGATTGGTAACATGAACAACTTCGCAATCTGATTCTAGCTGAGTGTCCATCACTTTATTCTAACAGAAGTGTACCTCATAACTCCTTCTCGGCTCTCTATCGCTCTTAGGTGGAGATATCCCAGGAGACCTTGCAGGCGCGAGTGGAGGCAGCTGCCGCCGAGGTGCGAGCATTTGCACGAGGCTATGCCACCGCTGTAGAGTCCCACTGCACATCTCTGCTGAACCGCCTGGAGGAGCTGCGAGTTCAGCGCAGGTATCGCTAAAAAAAAATTCCTGTTTTTGAATACATATGGTCTTTTTTGGCACAAGGGTAACGATTTGCATGGCATTTTGCACACCTTTTCAAGCAAAATTCTCTGTTAAATTATTATTGTAGAGCTTTCTGGTGGCTCAACCAGTTGAGCACATACCATGCAGGCAATGGTCTGATCGCAGCTTCCCGAGTTCGAATCCAGTTCAGGACCTATGAAAGAAAGCCACTTTATTTCATCATTGTGCAGGTTACAATGAAATTTGTTCTCTGCATTTGACCCATCCTATTGTATAGGAGCAGTGGGCAACTGCAGCACCAACTTCAGTTCTTCTTTTCATTGCCTTGTTCAGGGGCACAGGCAGGAGTATTAACCCTAACATGCATGTCTTTTTGATGGTGGGAGGAAACCGGAGTACCCGGAAGAAACCCATGTAGACATGGGAAGAACATGCAAACTCCACATAGAAAGGAGTTGGGATGGCCTGGGGTTTGAACCCAGGACTTTATTGCTGTAAGGCAACAGTGCTAACCACTGGGCCACCGTGCTGCCCCTAGCTGAATCTGACCTGTACTTCTTTAAAAGGTCAGTGTGTATGATCTATTGGCAGAAATGGAATATAATATTCATAACTGTGTTTTCATTAATGTATAACCACCTGAAACTACGAATTGTTATGTTTTTGTTAGCTTAGAATGAGCCCTTCATATCTACATAGGGAGCGGGTCCTCTTCCACAGAGCCCAACATGTTGCAGCACCATCTTTCTACAGTAGCCCAAAATTGACAAACCACACACTGGCTCTAGAGAAGGCCTTTCACGTTTTTACTTGAAGTGGCAGCTTGAATTTGATGGCGCTGGTGCGAATGCACTGGTTAGAAGACGAAGAAGAAGAAAGAAAAGGAATAATTGGTTGCTGGTTGCTGGCTAACCATTTTGTGTTATTGGCACCTGAAGGCCACCGTAGGTTTTCCTACATGCTTGGAAAGGGAAGGGTGAGTGTAGGGGTTCAGTTGGTTTCAATCTGCAACCTGACTGCTAGATGCTACTAAATCCTACACACTGGTCCTTTAAAGCATTAAACTGTCCCTACCCCCCACAGGAATCAGCTCCACCTGCAGAGGGTGCAGCTGCAGCAAGCCCTATCGGACATCTGCGGTGGGATGGACTTTGCTGAGAGGCTGCTAACTTGCGGCTCTGAAGCCGAAATCCTCAATGCCAAAGGCGTGACCCTGAGAAGGCTGACCAGCTTGGTGGAGAACAGCTACGACCCCAACCCAGAAACAGTTGCCACTGATGACGGCAGCAGCATCTGCTTTATGCCCGGGGAGAGCGCGGGGAAGGTGGAGGGCTACCCGGTGGTGGGGGTGATCCACTTGAAGCTGCTGGACCTCAGCAAGTGCTCCATTGAAGGCGAAGGTAAGGCCAAGAGAGGCTTTTTATTGTATGGATTATACCAGGAATGGAAATCCTCCACTGGCTCCTCGCTTGTCTTTTTTTTTTCTTCCTTATACGCCAATTCCAATTCAGACCAGTGAGATCTAATCCTGCATTTTTTATTGTGCTTTTTCAGAAGTGTAGCTAGGTAGGGCTGGGCAATATGTTGATATTATGTTGATATTGTGATATAAGATGTTGTGATATTTTGTGATATAAGATATATCATCTGGGATTTTGGATATTGTAATATCACGACATGACATAAGTGTTGTCTTTTCCTGATTTTAAATGTTGCGTTACAGTAAAGAGATTTTCTGAACTTATTAGCCTGTTCTAGCTGTTATATTATGTCTCTACTTGTTTGAACATGAGTGCAGTAGTAGTAGTAGTTTATCAAAAATGTAACTGTAAATATTTTTTGAGAGCACAAATAGTCATCTCTACAATATCATCAAAATATCAATATCAAGGTATTTGGTCAAAAATATCACGATGTTTGATTTTGTCCATATCGCCCAGCCCTACGTGTAACAATTACATGTGACTTTCAGAGAGTGCTGCTGTAAACTTAACAACCTAGAATCCTCACTATAAGATGCAAAACACGAGGAGTACATGGTGCAAACACCATTCAGTGGGCAGAAGTTAACTTTAGGTGTTTCTTGAAAAGACTAATTAGAGCTAGAGACTGAGTTGTTTACCTGCTATAATACCATATTTTAGTTCTTGAGGGTTGTTGTTGTTTTTTTGTTTTTTTTTTTTTTTTTTTGTTTTTTTTTTAGCCCAGCCAGTGGATGTGAATTCCATTCTTAGTTAGAGCAGCAGGCTGGGGTAGGAAGTTTACATGTGTTTACACCTATACAGCAACTGAACAGCTTCACTCTCTTCGGTATTTTGGCTTGAAGACCAACATTCCTTTGGCAGGAATGTTGAGGTACCTCACAGTGCCAGACAGTATCCTGAACGCACTGTGCTTCAAGATGTTTTCACAGACGCACGCACACACACACACTCAAACACCCAAGACACACACTGTTAAGCCGATATTACTCCAAAGATTCCCAATGAGACGAGTTCAAACTTGCAACTACTTGTAAAACAGTGCGGTCTGCAACATTCTAAAACCTACCAATTTACACCAGTGAGACGAGAAGAGACAGTGTAACGTTTCCATAACAACGACTCTCTGTACTTCCGTTCTAACTGCTGGCTTTTCAGGCTTTTTCCTAGATGAATACTGTAGCGTCTTAAAGTATGAACGAGGGTAGCGAATGAGGGTCCTTGCTACAGTTGCAGTTCTGGCGTCGATGAAACGGTGAAAACATAAAAAACTCTGCCATTTCGCCCAGCTGACTTCTCTACGAGCTGATTGGCTGTTGAAACGGGTGACGGGCCTTGCATTCTAAACCCAGGCACTGCCGACTTGACAAGCTGAGTGGCAGGCAACGCCATCTGCTGACTTGACTCCAGCTGAGACGATGTAGTTTACATCTCTGCAACGTTCCAAAACGGTTTTGTTTTGTCTTGTCACGAATCTTTGTTGTAAACTCGGCTTAAACACCCGTTTTGAAAGAGAGCCCTAGGGCAATAAAATATTGAGGTAACTAGAAAGTGACATTTACCAGCAGCTATGCAAACCTTTCAAGTGGTTAGCTTCATGGGTTCATGGTCAGGGATTTGTGTTAGAGAACTCTGAATACAATGTCCATGATGGAGGGAGTGTGTACAAAAACAAGGCACTTCTGTACACGCGACAATACATAACAGTTGGATGTGCTTTCACCCTTAGTTCCTCATTTGGTAATTTAACCAGACTGAACAAACAGGAAGGTGAAGGGGGTAAATAGTTGTACTTTGCATTTGCAAAGATGGACTCCACCACCAAACCTAAGAGAAAACGATGGACGAAAAACAAAAAAAATGTTTTCAGGCCTTGGCATATGTGTTTTCCAAATTTGACCTCTCAAATACACAGGCCCCTGCATGTAGTAACACACACACACACACACACACACACACACACACACACACACACACACACACACACACACACACACACACACACACACACTACATGCAGGGGCCTGTGTATTTGAGAGGTCAAACACACACACACACACACACACACACACACACACACACACACACACACACAATGAGGCAGACACAGTAACGCAAGATACATAAGGAAGCCCTTGGGTGACGATTTGCTTGTCTAAAAGATTGTTAACATTCTTATGATGGTCAGTGGTCGGTTTTACAATTACCTGGCTATGTAGAAGCCCCCCCCCCTTTTCTCCCCGATTGTATTCGGCCAATTATCCCACTCTTCCAAGCTGTCCCGGTCACTGCTCCACCCCCTCTGCTGATCCAGGGAGGGCTGCAGACTACCACATGCCTCCACCAATACATGTGGAGTCACCAGCCGCTTCTTTTCACCTGACAGTGAGGAGTTTTGCCAGGGGGACATAGTGCATGGGAGGATCACGCTATCCCCCCCCCCGAACAGGCGCCCTGACCGGCCAAAGGAGGCGCTAGTGCAGCGACCAGGACACATACACACATCCGGCTCCCCACACAGCCAATTGTGTCTGTAGGGACACCCGACCAAGCCAGAGGTAACATGGGGATTCGAACCGGCGATCCCCGTCTTGGTAGACAATGGAATAGACCGTTACGCTACCCAGACGCCCTGTAGAAACCTATTTACAACATATGTTCACCCTAGAATTTACAATTCACAAAGGGAAGTGAAACATAAATTATGTTTGGCATATGGGATGCTGACAAGAGCAAAGCCTACTGCTGTTATGCAGAGGGCAGATAAACACATACATGCACGCACGCACACACACACACACACACACACACACACACACACACACACACACACACACACACACACACACACACACACACGTGTAGAGGTTTGTGGAAAGGGCTCAGGTGTGAGTAGAATTTACCTGCAGGGCTGTTAAAGAAATGGAAGGCCACGCAAAAAGAAAAAACAAAACAAAAAAACAAACCCTATCCTTCAAGTCCTCTTGGTGTCTAAGGGCAAGCTGCGGTATTGTTGGAGGGTAGCAGGAGGCCGCGTTTACATTTGTTTTCATTTGAATGTGTCTCAGTCACTGTGTTTTTTAGTGAGTGTGGGTGTGTTACTGCATGGCAACGTATGTGTATTTGTGCATGTGTTTGAGTTGTTTTCTGTCTCATGGTGACCGATTGTGTGTTCGTGTAACTCTGGTGTGTGTGTGTGTGTGTGTGGGGGGGGGGGTGCACTTGGTCCTCTTTTCCCTGTTCAGTATCCAGCTATAAAATGCACCGCACTTTTTTTTTTACATTGTGTTATGGAGGATTAAGGAACTGTTGTCCCTACATAAAAGATTATCTCACACAAAGCTTTGGTATCACAAAATCAGCCAACCTTTTTGTTTTTCATCAGCTGTAAGCTGTTTGACATTCCTCAAGCTGTTTCAAAGTTTCTGTGCTGTGTTTCATCAACTACACATTATGAAGTCTGATTAAAGGCCAGGCTTATCGCTTCTCTGTATGATAAGAGGGCTTAAGCCAGAGATTTGGGCCACACAGTTGTACAGGACAGGTGAATTTAGAGAAATGCGAGGGAGAACAGCTACCTGGTTAATAGTGGCAGCTGCTGGCACCGCCCCGCAAGCACGTGTAAGTAGCGTAAGTAATGTAATGTATGTGAGTGCACACGCATACAAATAATGCATGTGCAGCACACACCTATCACCTGTAGGTGTGGTTAGTATTTTGACACCGTTATCCCCTACCAAATACAAAGTATACATGTTGTTGTAGTAGCAATAGTAGTAGTTGGAGTAGTAGTAGTCCTATTCCATCAGCACCCTTAGCCTCTGGAACAGTGAAGATCTGGGATTGAATACGTCAATGTAATTCTTTCACTCCCTTCCAAAAACCTTTTTTCCCAAATTGCATCTTTTCTTTTCTTTTCTTTTTCTTTTTTTGGATTTTCCCCCTATTTTTCCCCAATTGTACTCAGCCAATCACCCCACTCTTCCAAGCCGTCCCGGTTGTTGCTCCACCCCTTCTGGCGATCCGGGGAGGACTGCAGACTACCACATGCTTCCTCCGATACATGTGGAGTCGCCAGCCGCTTCTTTTCACCTGACAGTGAGGAGTTTCACCAGGGGAATGTAGTGTGTGGGAGGATCACGCTATTCCCCCCAGTCCTCCCCCCCCGAACAGGCCCCCGACCTACCAGAGGAGGCACTAGTCCAACAATCAGGACACATACCCACATCGGGCTTCACAGACACGGCCAATTGTGTCTGTAGGGATTCCTAACCAAGCTGGAGGTAACACAGGGATTCGAACTGGTGATCCCCATGTTGGTAGGCAACGGAATAGACTGCTACACTACCCGGATGCCCCCAAATTTTCTAAAGGTCTTACCTCTCTAGTGAGATTTTTATCAATATAATTTTTCAGAGTGCTTTTAATTTATTTCATCTTTGCTTTCTTGATTTCCGGTTAATGTTAAGTTTTCTGTTGTTCTTTTTCTTTTACATGTGGATCACTTTATGAATCCTGTTTTGAAAAATAGTACATACATTTATTATTACCATTTTCATTATTGTTAGTTGTAGTAATGGTAGTAATAGCAGTAGTAGTAGAATTTATTGTATTAGCACCAAAGTGGATAATATTGCACGATTGTCCAGCAGCTGGAAAGATAATGAAGAAATACACAGTTACATATTGATCATTAGTTCTCATTACCCAAGTGGCTAACAGGCGCTGACAGGAATACATCACGTGGCATTAATCACGCATGTGAATGCAAATGATGTTGTCTCTCTGTAACAAGGGCCCCGCTGTAAGTGTACTCTGAGCACCTCAAGGCAGTTCAGAACAAACGAAGGGGACACACAAGGCTTACTAGACACTGATAAGGCTGGTTTGTGAAAGTAAAATATACATGTATTTGCATCAATACAAACTTCCGTAGCGCCCCACCCCTGCCCTGCTCTCAAGTCAAACTATAACTGGACTCAAACAACACAAATATTTGATGAAAAAGAGCTTGCATAAACAACAAACTGTGTGTGTGTGTGTGTGTGTGTGCGCGCGCGCATCTGCCTGTTATCTTTTGGGGCACAAGACAAATGTTTTAGCGGCTCTTTTTATGCAATGTGTCCAAATGATGAAGTGCCACCTTCAACGTGAAATGCCCATGAAGAATCACTTGCGCAACTTCCGCAGACTGACCGTGTCCTTCCAGATTTATACCAATTTTCATGTGTGTGTATGTGTGCGCACACATGCACACATTTGTGTGTGCATTGTGTCGTGAGTTCATGTGTGATCAAAGAGATTCACCTATCTGAGTTTGTGATTCTGCTCTTTGAGTGTGTGTGTATGCATGTATTTTGTATGTGTGCATGTGTACGCATATATGCTTATCTGTATTCTGTCCCCTTGTCTACCCTCTAACCTGTCTCTGTGTAACTCCCCCCCCCCCACACACACACACACACCTCCTCACCCCTTCCCTCCCCCACAAGGTGTGCAGCGAGGCATGGAGGGGCAGCAGAGTCACTTCACCTTGGTGTGCAGGGACTCGGCTGGGGAGCGGATCGCCCGAGGCGGTGAGCATGTTTTGGTCAGCATCGTTCACAAGGAGAAGAAAAACTGGTGAGCAGCCTGTCTCTTCTGTCATTTACTTATCTATTTACACATTACCAGCGGCACTTCTGAATTATTCGGTGGCACTGAACAAACTTTCCAATGGCTGACTTGCACTGGCTGAGTCGGTCTAGCCTAAGTGTCCAAGGGAAACACGCTCAGCAGTGTCTGATCTACACTGCAGATGCGAGGATGATGATACGGTTTTATTCAATGGGGAACAATTTAGTGTTGATTTATGGTTGCCCATGCAGTGTTGTTGGTGGAGCATATGTGGTGCACAGGTGTCAGCTGCTAAGACATTATAAAGGCCTCGAGAGGACTTCTCTGCTCTGGTTTTTGATGTTTCCAACTCGCTATATTTAATCTACTTTAACCTTCTTTGTGTATGCGTCTAATTAATATGATTACTATTATGTCGAAATTAGTTGTGAGATGGGTTCGTGGTTTAATGAGTGTCTTGGATTGTGTCCAAGTCCCTCTGGGTGGAGTTTGCGTGTTCCCTCACACATCATTCATTGATGGTTGGATGGATGGATGATGAATAAATTATGTATAATGAAAGTTGACTACAAAAGATAGGAGAGACTGGAGTGATACCATGTTAAATCTTCTATGCGCTTCACTATTCAAAGCCTCTATCTCTCTGTTGACATCTGACCTGTGCGTAATGGCTAAGACCCCCATCCGGATGAACACATGAAGAGTTTGGTTTGGAAATGAAATATCTGTAGTGAGTGACAGATTAATTGGGAGATAGACAGTTAGGTGGCCATTAGCCTGCTCTTACAAGTAGTAAGTACACAAAATTACCATCCACGGGGGCACAGTGGCCCCATGGTTAGCACTGTTGTATCACAGCAAGAAGGTCCTGGGTTTGAACCCCAGGCCATCCCAGGTCCTTTCTGTGTGGAGTTTGCATGTTCTCCCCACATCTGCGTGGGTTTCCTCCGGGTGCTCCGGTTTCCTCCCACCATCAAAAGGACATGCATGTTAGGGTTAATACTCCTGTCTGTGCACCTGACCAAGAATAGGGAAAGAAGAACTGGAGTTGGTCCCCAGGCGCTGCACCACAGCTGCCCACTGTTCCTATACAATAGTATGGGTTAAATGCAGAAAACAAATTTCATTGTAACCTGCACAATGACAAAATAAAGTGGCTTTCTTCTCTATTTCTTCTGTCATTAAAGTAATGTACTGACCTATAAGTAACTTAGTTCTTTGGGTGATGAAATGATGATATTGATGTAAACTAGAGATTAATGATGATTGTAATAATAAAGCTCTTCAATGTCCAGAGCCTTCAACATTCTGTTATGGGATCAAAAAACAATATTGGATAAAAAACCAAGGGAATTTCACCACTGCCATATCCTGAAAAAATATAACTTTCTTAATTTTGATAATTTTTTTGTTTTATTCAGATGTATGCCTGATGTTCAAGATTATTCATGGACTTGCCCCCCTCTGAGAGCATGCCTGGCCTCTCCCAACAGTGACAGAACTGTAAGGGTCAGGACCAGAGCATCTTCAAGGGGAGATTGGGTACCACAGTTTAGGAAGACTACTTTTGGTCAATCAGCATTTTCAGTAGAAGTGGTGGAGACGTGGAATTCCCTTCCCCCTAATGTCAGAGAGTCAGCCAGCTTTGCAGTGTTTAAAAAGCATCTTAAGCTTTGGTTAAAATCAGCACAAACGTGTAATCACAAATAAATGTCCTTGCTTTAATATTTTGCACATATTTTAGATTTCACTCAGGGTTTTTGTTTTACTTTTTATTCAGAGTAGTTACTATATTTTTCTTAGTCAGGAGAAGCCTAGGGTTCTGGCCGGAACCAGCCCAGGCGCAACATGACCATAGATTGTGTGTAATTTATATTTCCTGCCATTGAATAGGCCAGATTGATTTTTATAACTGTTGTCATAGTTTAGGTGAGATTGTTATTTATTGATGTTTCAAGTCAGATTACTATTTATATGTATTGTTGCTGAATAAATGAAATCCATATTCATTATGTTGTCATATAGGCTAGATTGCTATTTATATCCACTGTTTTAAATAGATCAGATTGTACTTATAACTTTTGAGATTCATATTCTGATGTATTGTCATGTTTTTATTTTGTCTTGATTGTTCTTTGTCTACCTGTTCAATAGTTTTCTTATGTATTGTTATGTTTTTACTTCTGTATTAATTGTTGTTTGTTTGCCTGCCCAGGGACTGCAGATGCCAATTAGCTGCCGGCTAACTCTGGTGCAATTGTAAAATTGTGCATTGTCCCTGTCAAATAAACAATAAACTAAACAATAAACTAGACTAAACTAAATTTTGATCCTCCCCGGCACTCTATAACAGACTTATCTGGTTTCCTGTCTCATACTGTTCCATTGCATGAAAGACTGTTGATTTTGCGTCTTTTTAATATTCATATACGTATAATGTCCAGGTAAACCCATGGTAAATGATCTCATACATGTCCTGGACTCTTTTTAAAAAAAAAAATATTTTGATATACTTTATTAATCCCTATGGGGAAATTAACCCATCCTAACTGTGTAGCCCGGGGAACAACTCCAGTTCGTCTTGCCATGCCTCGGTCAGGGGCACAGACAGTAGTATTAACCCTAACATGCATGTCTTTTTGATGGCGGGGGAAACCAGAGCACCCAGAGAAAACCAAGCGCAGATGTGGGGAGAACATGCAAACTCCACACAGTGGACGACCTGGGATGACCCCCAAGGTTGGACAACCCCGGGGTTCGAACCCAGGATGTTCTTGCTGTGAGGCAACAGTGCTAACGACCATGCCTTCTTCTTCTTTGGCCTTCTTCAGCATATAAACAAGGCTACCCATGTACTAGTTCATCCTCGACCTTATTATCAGGTCAAAATATGCAAGTGATCCCTCCATTGTCTGCAGTTGGTATAAAATGCAGTTGCTTGGCTCATTACCGGGACAAAGAGGCATGACCATATAACACCCGTGCTTGCCTCCCTACACTGGCTCCCTGTTATATTTCGAATTGATTTTAAAAAAGATTTGCTCACAGAATCTTAGACAAGGGACAACCTTGGCGGAGTCTGAGACCCACCGAAAATGTGTTTAACTTTGTGCCAAGAATGCGGACACAGCTCTCACTTTGGTTATACAAGGACCGGATGGCTTGTAGCAACTGCCCTGGTACCCCATACTCCCACAGTACCCCCCACAGAGTGCCCCGGGGCACACGGCCTTAAGCCTTCTCCAACTCCATAAAACGTAGACTGGCTGGTCAAACTCCCATGCCCCCCTCAGCACTTCCGCAAGGGTAAAGAGTTGGTCCGTTGTTCCACGGCCAGGACAGAATCCACATTGTTCCTCCTGGATCTGAGGTTCGACAATCAGTCGGAGCCTCCTTTCCAGACCCTAGAGTAGCCCAGGGAGGCTGAGCAATGTGATGCCCCGATAATTGGAGCACACCCTCCGGTCCCCCTTTTTAAATATGGGAACCACCACCCCTGTCTGCCACTCTACAGGTACTGTCCCCGACCTCCACATGACACTGAAGAGGCGTGTCAGCCAAGACAGCCCAACAATGTCAAGAGCCTTCACCATCTCAGGGCAAATCTCATTGACACCTGCCACCTTGTTACTGAAGAGCTTCTTAACTACCTCAGAGACCTCTGCCAGGGATATGGGTGGGGCTCCCCCCAAGTCTTCAAACTCTACCTTCTCCACTGAGGATGTGTTTGCCGGGTTCAGGAGTTCCTTAAAGTATTCTTTCCACCGCTCGACAACATCCCCACACAGCCTTAGTCAAGCCCTGCTCCCCCTTCCTGAGTCACCGGATGGTTTGCCAGAACTCCCTTGAGGCCAACTGAAAGCCCTCCTCCATAGTCTCGCCAAATTCCTCCCACACCCGAGATTTTGCTTCTGCAACTGCCAAAACCCCTGGTTACTATTCCCACTGCATAAATTCTCACTGAAAATCAGTTTGCTGAAGCCTATCAAAGAAATGCCATCACAGCCTCTATTTCTTTTGCTGCTGAGCTTCCTTCGAGCCCAAATAAATTAATTCCCTTATTCCATTCCTCCTGCTCAGCTATCCTGGACTCTGTAGCCCCCCTCAAATATAAATCAAATTAAATCAATTTTATTTGTATAGCCCAGTGCCACAAATTACAAATTTCCCTCAGTGGGCTTAACAGCAACACAACATCCTGTCCTTAGACCCTCTCAGCAGATAAGGAACAACTCCCTAAAAAAAAAAAACCCTTTAACAGGGAGAGAAAATAGGAAGAAACCTCAGGGAGAGCAACAGAGGAGGGATCTCTCTCTCTCCCAAGATGGACAACGTGCAATGGATGTTGTGTTTACACAAAAAAAGTTACTCTATGTTGCGCCAGTAGGTAAATATTCCCCAAAAACATCTACAACAAAACAAAACAAAACAAATACAGGTGATGATAAAGGAATTTAAATAATACTTGATGATCTATTCATCAGCATTGTCATCTTCTGGAATGTACTCACTTGTTGTGTTTGCACAGTCTCCACCATAACATTTGCAGAGAGGAGTGCAAGGCAGGTGATTCTTTGAGCAGCTGCACTGTCCCTTGCAACCTACTTTGCAGCCACATTTGATTAGCTCAAGTACTGCCTGTGGTGCAGGGAGGGCAAGACACCTGACTGGAACATATCTGCCACTCACTGAACTCCATCCATTCTGTTCGATTGGTGGAAGCTCAGGGCAATTCATCTTGTATGACTTATCTCGCATTGTGACATAATTGGAACGTAGGATATGGGGCAGCAATGCAGCACGAGTTGGAGGTAGCATCTCACCCTCCAGGTTCTTTGATCGGAATAGTTCCCATCTGAGTGATGGCAGGGTTGTTGGACCTTTTGAGCTGTAAACACAGCACACAAAATTCTCTAATGCCTTCACCAGTGATGGGAGGTCACCATTGATAAGCTCAGGGGGAATGGAACCCTTGCCAAGGTCCTTGAAGCAGTCAATGGCAGGATCATCATCATCATCAAGCTTCAGGTATGCGTTGATCCACGTCTTTTTGGAGATTCCAACAAATTTTCCTCCCCAGTCAGCACCAGAAAAATTGTGCAGGCCAAGTAATCCCTGACATTTCTGACGTCCAATAACTTGAACATGCTCAAAAACATTTATTTCCCGTTTCTTTGCACCTTTGCCTGTTGAAAATGTCAGAGAAGTTGGAGTTGCAATGCATTCACATGATACTAAATCAAGTAGCAGTAAGAGGACATCAGTGTCGGGGGACCAAACACATATGTCTCGTGAGGCACCATTGGCAGCAGAGGCAAGGACTTGATGAGGTATTAGGGTATCAGCCTCTTCATGTGTGTGTGTCTCCACAAAATCACGTCCCTTGATGAAGGTGTCATAGATGACAACCAGTAGGAAAGAACTGTCCTTTGAGAAATACTCTGGCAGTCCCTGGCCCAACTCACATGTCAGCTTCTTCTTGGTCGATGATGCAGAGAGGAGATCCTTGATCGACATAGTGAGCTTCATCTCTGGATGGATTTCGTATTCTACAGAAGTAGTTGCTCTCTTCTGTCGAGTTTTCCTCTTTAATGACTCATCCATATATCGATCAAAGACAAGTTGACCCTCATGATAGCCAGCCATCATTTTTTTGATGCGTTTGTTAAATGCGTCCTGAAGGTCTGACAGCTTCCGCATGGTTGGTGTCTTTTTCATGCTCTGAAGCACACCCATGGCATCAACTATTAGAACTTTGATAGGGACACCTGGAGGATCTTCTTGCATTGGATCAGGCTTTGGGACAGCTTCAAGGAGCTCTGCCTTGGCATCTTCAATTGCATGCATGAGACTAGCTTTGTCTGTAGGGATGTACAAGGTTCCATCCACAGCACACAGAGAGCGGGGAACCATTGACATTTCATAGTCTCCAATTGTCTCCTCAAGTTTGGGAACTAGACTTGGTCGACTACCTTGGATGATGAGAAATCTTCCAAGCAGGTCACGTTCCTCACGCAACTTGATGACCTTGTCTCCAACACATACCTTTGCTTTCTCCATCCAGTTTGAAAAGGTCTTCAACTTGAGTTTCTTCATTTTGTCCCACAATGAGAGTGTTGACGTAGCGATCAAACGTTCAGAAACAAACTCCCGAAAGCGCTTCTGACCCTTTTCCGCAAACTGGAGAATATCATGCTTTGCCGCATCTGTCATAAGCGCTGATGAAACAACTCTTTAATGGTATTTTTTCTTTGAATGGATTGCCTCCACAGTGCAACTCAATCAAGTCGCGTAGCTTCAGTGCATTTGTTCTTGACCTCAATGCAATCTCTCTTGAGAGATAATAATGCTCTGTCCTTGAAGTAGATCTGGAAGCTTTTGGGAAGCTCTTGAGGTACTGATTCACTAGATCAGCAAGATGAGGTGTGGCAATGATCAGCCGGTCCAGAGCTGCTTCATCTCTACTGAGTCCTACCATCCCACCATGTCCCTTTAGCTTCTTGATTTCCTGCTCGAGGGCTTGATCAGTGAAGAGATGAGTGAAGGGTATCTCTGACTTTGCCACCACAAATGCACCAGACTTCAGTGCATCCCATGTTTCTGGGTCATCTTTTTCAAGAGCATTCATTTGAGCAAGATTGACTGGCATCAAGCGGGCATAGTTGAGGTGATCATGAGCAAAGAAATACTTGATGAGATTCTCTAATGAAAACAAGTATCCCTCCCAGTCACCTGAGCGGCAAGAGCTGATGAGATTAAGAAGACTCTACCTGGTGAAGATACTGGGTTAAGAATTGAGTGAACTCACCGATGTCTTTTTCATCTTCGAGTGGCTTGACATTTTCTGTGTACGAGGATTGGATTTCTTCAAAGATCTCTACCATCAGTGGGTTACGTTCATGGAGTTTGTCCTTGAGAGCAATGCATTGCATCTGAATTGGACAATTTGGAAGTTTTGACAAGATGGCATCAAATCGCAACATCAAAATTGCAATGCTCATAGTGATGTCGTACTCAAGGCCTCATTTGTAAGCTTTGCCACCAAAGATTCCATGAAGAGCTGCTGATGTGTGTGTATGCACCACTTTCAATAGCACATATGTCAAGGCCACTTCCATCAACTGTTTTACCTAGACCATGCAACACAGCAAATGCAATGTGAAGAGTTCCAGCTCTTAGGATCCAGTTGGTGTTTCCAACTGACTGCTGTGTCTTCCAAAAGATCAATATTGTCAATAGCAAACCAGATGTTCACACCCTTCTTCACAAAGTCAGGGAGACAAAATCCGCCAGTATCCTTCATTCGTTGAAGAACAGACTGCTGCACACTTTTTTCTAAGTCAAGGATCTTCAAGTAGTCACTTCCAATGTAGACATCTGAGAGGTTCTGGACAAGGATTTTGTCACGCACTCTAGAGTGGATAGCAAGGGGCAGTCCGATTGAGAGGGGTGTTTGGACATTTTGCCGAAAGGCATCGTCTTTCTTTGGCTGATGTTTCACCTGACGATCAGTGCGAGTGTTCTGGACTAGAAACTGGCATGCAACATCAACAGTTTTGTCTACTTCTTCATCCCTCATTCCAAACACTTTGACAACATGACTGCCAAAGAGGAGGTGACTTAGGAAGAATTGGAGTAAAGAGAGATTCTTAAAGTTATCAAATATCCCGGCAAATGACCAGCTGCGCTTTTGCATGATCTCTGCCCGCAGTAGGTTAGCAACTTTCTTCAGGTTGCCAATAACCTGACCATCATTCATAGTGGAAATACTGCAATCAATAGCTTTGCTAACTACAGTTGATTTAACAAGCTTGTCTGGCTCATTTCGTTGCAGTGAGCTTACAAACTGGACATCTGGAAGTCGCTCACCAATGATCTTTTTCAGATGCTTGCGATAGTTTGTAGTCTCATCGACATCCATGTGATATCTTTTCAGGATCAACAAGTAAGCATAATTGACCTGAGCCATGTCAAGAGTAACATCGTCTGTGACGGTATTTTGAATGGCGAGGATTAAGTGTTCGTCACATAAAGAGCGAATGAGTGATTCATTATCATGATCTTTCTTTATTGTTGTGGTACATTTTGCATTCCGCAAGCAATCCCTGTGATAGTACATTTCAAGAGCTGAAGTGTCACCAGCATCCACTAGGTCTGCTACACAGATTCTTACTTGGTCATCTTGGGTCTGCTGCTTTATTTCAAGAAGCGTTTCACCCATTGCATCAGAAAGAACATGGTGCAGTGGCTCTGAATCACCCTTGGAACAAAATTCACAAGGTAAGAATAAACACACTTGCTCCTTTGGGACAGATTTCGACCGTTTATGTCTAACAGATCCTGTAGTAATTGAAGGGCACCCAGGTCCTCTTCTAGAACAGACAGGTGACTGAGGTCGGGATTGGTTAGCCCTGAGACGGTCAATTTTATTCTTGTTTATAACAGATTTTCGACACTCACTATGATAATGAACCAATTTCAGTTCCCCTTCATTTAGGCCAGATAAGTAGTCGGAAAGTTCCTCAAAATCACTTTGACCTAAAGAAATTCTGTCCCTGCAAGCCTGCAGTAGGTCATCAATCATGGCTGGATTTTTAACTAGTCGCTTGCCAGGGGTGGCACCTTCTTAGCAGATCACGCAAATGTTGCATTCCTCTGCCATATTGACCAGATCTCATCCCACCTTAGCTCACAAGTTGTCCAGTTTGTTGGATGCCAGACAGATGAAACCTAATGATGGGAAAACAATGTAAATATAAATATGTGCAAATGTTGGCTTTTAAGTCTAGCGGGCTTGGTTTAAATTTAGCCTACCTTAGCTTACTGTTAGTAGTCCAAAATTGTTGGATCAGGGCATGTCAGACTGAAAGATTAGACCTAATAATGGGAAAACAATGTAAATATATGTCAAAATATGTGTAAACATTGGCTTATAAATCTTTCAGGCTTGTTTTAAATTTCACCTGAATGATAAAAAATTAAAATAAAAGTATCACTTACTAGGTAGTTGCTTTCAGCAATTCCATGAATGTGATTCTCAAAATGTTGACTCTTCAAATCTATTGTGGTGTTTGTTTGTTTTGTTGTTGTTTTTTTTGTATTGGCCTATTTTTATTTTATTTTATCTTGAGTACTGTTCTATTTTGTTTTCAGTCAGCTACAAACACAGCTGTGCTTTAATTATGATATCACCTGTTTGAAATGAACCAAATTAACAAGGATTATGCTACAATGGCCACATTTCAACCCTTATTTTTTCAGAGTCAGAACAGGAATGTCTTTCAGAATGGTCAACACCTTCAGTAAAGTATTAATTGTCACTGGATGCCCATGAAAAATCATTGTAAAAGTTATATTGGCCAAGAAAAGAGCAGGAGTGGAAAGAGGAGAGTAATGATGAATGGGATAGGCACAAGGGTCAGTCCGGGGTGTCCCAGGTGAGGAACCAAAAGTCAGACAAATACTCTTCTAGCTGTTTTAATAGTGTTATAAATCAACTCAGAATATTTTGAAACCTACAAAACAACTAATGGGATAGGCACAAGAGTCAGTCCGGGGTGTCCCAGGTGAGGAACCAAAAGTCAGACAAATACTCTTCTAGCTGTTTTAATAGTGTTATAAATCAACTCAGAATATTTTGAAACCTACAAGACAACTATAATATTACAAAAAATGGACATTAAAAACCACTTCAGCCCCAGGCAATTTTTTTAAATTTTCGCCTGAAATTACATGCCCAAAATAATTCAGTAATAGCTCCGCAAGTACAGGGCCAGATACACAATTCTGGTGTCTATGTATAGGTAACACCTGGAAAAATGTACTTCAAGTGGAAGTTTAGTTGTACCATCCACCAGGACAGAAGGACTGCAGATAAACTACAGCAGAAATTCAATTTTTTTAGGTTCGCCTAAACAAAACTTACAATTTGAGTGTGAATAACATCGGGAATACCATTTACCAGCAGGCCACAGATATTTGTATCTGTTCTACAACTTCTCAACTGCATCTCCTCCAAATTTGGTGTTATACAGCTGAAGCATAACAATTCTACAGCCATTTTAGTAAGAGTAGTCCCAGGCGGACTTCTATTTTACTGTTCTGGGAGTTCCCAAAATAGATGGCCCCCCAGAACCCAGAATTGGGGGTGGGGGTCAGAAAATTTGGCACCCTTCATTTTCTGTTAGTTTGGTCCCTATAGAAGCTAAAACAGCAAAAAAAATCAATTTTGGCACAAAAATCCTACGGGAGCTGTTTTTTTTAACATAGCATACCGCACTACTAGCCTCTCTTCATTGGTACCTGTTCATTTTAGAATTCAAA
Source organism: Lampris incognitus (assembly GCF_029633865.1). NCBI lineage: Eukaryota > Metazoa > Chordata > Actinopteri > Lampriformes > Lampridae > Lampris > Lampris incognitus. Next base: position 26,327,355 of record NC_079221.1, read on the forward strand.
TTAAATCGTTGCTGATTGCCTTCAAATCTTTTGATCGTCTGGCCCCATCATATATCACAGACCTTATTCATTGGCATTCAGCTGCTATGTCTCTTGAATCTAACAAATCTCTCTAAAACTAAAAGGTGACAGAGCTTTTGCAGTTGCTGCTCCACGACTGTGGAACCAGTTGCCGCTAGATATTAGATGTACTCTCTCCATTTCCATTTTTAAATCTAGGCTAAAGACACTTTTATTCACTGGCCTATTTGGCCCATCTTTTAATCTGTTGACAGATTGAAAGATGGGCCAAATCTGTATTTGTCCTAAAACAAGGGACAAATTCTATAATTCTGTATTTGTCCCTTGTTGTTTGTTGTTGGTAGGTTTCCCTGTTTTTATTTAATTTACTTTTTTATATTTTCATGTCATTTTGTATAGCACTTTTGATCTTTTATGTATTTATTTATTTTTTGATTTCTCCCCCTTTTCCCCCTCAATTGTATCTGGCTAATTAGCCCACTCTTCCGAGCCATCCCGGTCACTGTTTCACCCCCTCTGCCTATCCAGGGAGGGCACAGACTACCACATGGCTCCTCCGATACATGTGGAGTCACCAGCCACTTGTTTTCACCTGACAGTGAAGAGTTTCGCCAGGGGGACATAGCGCATGGGAGGATCACACTATTCCCCCCAGTTCCCCCCAGTTCCCCCTCCCCCCTGAACAGGCGCCCCGCCCAACCAGAGGAGGTGCTAGTGCAGCAACCAGGACACATACCCACATCCACTTTCCCACCCGTAGACACAGCCAATTGTGTCTGTAGGGACGCTCGACCAAGTCAAGAGGTAACACAGGGATTTGACCTGCCGATCCCCGTGTTGGTAGGCAACGGAATAGACCGCTACGCTACCTGGACACCATCATTGTCTTTTATAAACAATACTAGAACCAGCTGAATAAAAGCATATTGAATCAGCATAGTTTCAGCTTGTTAATTATTATGTCATGCAAGGATTATTAACTTTGGATCAATGTGTAATCACTGAAGGGATGGAGTTAATGCCATGATCTGTGGTTTTTACTGTATTTATTTTGTATTGTTTTGTTTTAATTTGTATTTTTGGGTAATATCCCTTAATCCAATAATTTTTTTTTTCATTTAGCAAAGTGATGACAACAGTGGTTGACAACAATGATGGCTCCTACGCTGTGACGTACACACCTGTAGAACTGGGAACTTACTCTGTTTGGGTGTGTGTCAAAGCCCAGCATGTCAAGGTATCCGACAAACCCCAAGCAATCCATGCTATCAAACTGTACTGATGATGCCAGTTTATTTATTTATAGTTGAGCTAGGAACATACTCTTTCTGGGTGTGTGTCAAAACTCAGCATGTCAAGGTATCTGACAAATCCCAAGCAATCCATGATATCAAACTCTACTAATGATGCCAGTTTATTTTGCCAGTTATTTATTTACATACTTTAATGGACACTGCATCCAGACCTAAGCCTACATGGCACACACTTATCCAGCTGAACTACCAGTATGCCCTAAGGGTGTCAGCTTAGTTAAGTCAGGAATTTTAATAAGAGTTGGAATAGTAAAAAAAAATTACCTCAGAAGACTTCCTTTCAGCAGTTAGATTTGATATTAACCATACCTTAAATTAATATACCTTTACTAATGAGTTGCAGTGTAAGAGGTTAAGTTAAAGTCAGAGTTGAACCCTAACTCCAGGGATCCATATTTACCCCCCCCCCCAAGTTTCAGTTTGTCAGATGTCAGTGGCTATTATCTGAACAAGACAAAATGACTTGCAAAAATAGAGAAAGGACTAGAGATATTTCAAAAGTGAAAGCATAATTGTTTGACATCCTCTTAATCGTCACATCCAGTTATCATCATGCTGACTTTCGCCTAGGTTTGGCTTAGCTGAGCTTCAGTCAGCCGAAACCACATCATAGATACTGTAGATAGACAAGGAGAGAGAAAAAGACAGGTGGACAGATTGGTGGGTGGACAGACAGATATGTGAGATGGAGAGGTAGATATACAGTAGTTGGAAAGACATCCACAGGTTCAGACTGGTAAATAGGTAGGGGGTTGAAAAATGGATGGTGGGAAAGAGGGATAAACAACGAATAGGTAGGTAGGAAGGTTAGTGGGTAGATTGTAAGGGTGATTGATTGGTTCGCTGGCAGGTAAACTGGTGCATTCATATGTAGTTAGACAAATGGTCGAATATGTAAATTGATGGACAGGTAATCGTTTTTTTTTTCCAGGGTTCTCCGTTTGTCCTGAACGTCAAGAGGAAGTTCAGGCGTCATCATGGGACATTCCACTGCTGTTCCTTCTGCTCCAGTGGGGGTGCCAAAGAGGCTCGCTGTGGCTGCACAGGATCCATGCCAGGTAGGCAGAGAAAAGCATTACACAGGCTGATTTCACAGACTCATATCAGCTGTTCAAATGTCATCAATACCTACAGTGGTGAACTGAAGAATAATTAATGCATTCAGAAAGAGAGAAAGACCTAAGCAGAACACATACACTGTCACCTGTGGGACCTTTTATAGACTTTTTTTTTTATAGCTGTCATTGAAACCAACAAGTAGTCTTCACTCCACTCAAGCTTTTCAATGAAACTCAGAAGCACTTTAACACAATTTGAAGTGTCATTTCAATAGCAAGGACCACACTATCATCAAGATGTGTTTAAATTATTTATTAAAGAAAATTATTGATGTGCATAGTTCTTGTAGTTCTTCTGCTTGCTGACCGCGTTGTTGGGAAGCTTTGTAGGGAATCTGCCATAGCACCCGAGCAATGACAGACTCCCTCAGGATCCTACAAAAGGGAAGACATAGAGGAAGAAACAGAGAGAAACAGGGTGGGGCGAGAGGCGGAGAATATGAGAGCGGAAGAGGAGGAGAGGGTTAGGGGGTATTTATAGGAATGCTAGAAGTGGCGTGGTTGAGGTATGGTGCTGCTACTGAAACTTTGTTAGATAAGCTTCAATTCACTAGCGAGGACCAAACCATTAACAAGATGCATTTAAATAATTTATTAAAGATAATGATTGATGAGCGTGGTTCTTGTAGTTCTTCCACTTGCATACTGCATTGTGGGGAAGCTTTATAAGGAATCCGCTGTAGCACCCGGGCAACGACAGACCCCAAAACCTCCGGTCACTTAAGACTGATTGGATCTGGGATCGTTGAGATCTAACCAGATATAGCAACGATGCGTTTGGGAGGATCAACGGCTCATGAGTTGTATGTGGTGTTCTGGAATGCTGCTGCAGGAGGCTGAAGTGGCGGCTCTGATCCTGAAGGGGTGTCTGGAGTAATGAATGGGAGAAATGCCTGACAAGGAGAGTATGTAGCTGAAGTGATGGTGGAACCAGAAGCGAGTAGCCACTTGTCTGGATTCAGTGATGAAAAGATGGTCTGTCAATGTTATGCGCTGAGATTTCCAAAATAGCAAGTAGTTTGCGAGGGTCTTGAAAGGTTTTCAGTGGTGATTGGACTTTGAAGTAAAAGATGGGTGTAGGCTGATCGGCTTGACAGGATTTTGTTCACTTTAAGCAGAATATCTGAACATCTGAGAAATAAGATAAGTCTGAAATGCAAGCGTGGTGGCGTGGATCGAAGTGAATGGTTGAGGTGGTGAATTTGGAGTGTCTGAGGAAACCAAAACAAAAAACAAAACAAGCAAGAACATGGCTTCTAGAGTTTGAACAATGTGAGGAGTGCTGTATCTTAAGCGGATGGTGTGGATGCAGACTGACAGCAAGTAGCAGTAAAAGGAAGGCGGTGAATCCCCGTGTTACCACCTGCTTGGTCGGGTGTCTCTACAGAAACAATTGGCCGTGTCTGCAGGTGGGAAGCCAGATGTGGGTATGTGTCCTGGTCACTGCACTAGCGCCTCCTCTGGTCGGTGGGGGCGCCTGTTCAGGGGGTAGGGGGAACTGGGGGGGAATAGCGTGATCCTCCCACATGCTATGTCCCTCTGGTGAAACTCCTCACTGTCAGGTGAAAAGAAGCGGCTGGCAATATGTATCAGAGGAGACATGTGGTAGTCTGCAGCCCTCCCCGAAGGAGGTGGAGCAGTGACCGGGATAGCTCGGAAGAGTGGGGTAATTTGCTAAGTACAATTGGGGAGAAAGGGGGAAAAAAATCCCCCAAAAAAAAAACAACAAAAAAAGAATCACAAGTTAGGATGGTCAGGGAGAACTTCGAAAGCACTGGTGATGTTCACTTTTGAGAGCCAAAACCCTTCCCTGACAATCACAGAAAGTTGAATCGCTTAATCTGGATGCAAGGTTGATTGAGGTCATTTGTTGACAGAGAAATGTTTCATCACCCATCTAAGTGACCTTAAATTGTAATATGTTGAATAATTATCAATGCAAAACATTACATTTTTAACCAACATGTAAAATTGTATAGATATAAAAAAACCACTGACATTATGGGTGATGTGAATTGTATCTAAATAAAGTCCCACTTAATACTAATCCATTTCGGATTTAGATTTAAGCACCACAAAATTTGGTCAAAGTCAAAGGAGCTTGAAGGCACTGTGAAATGTTACACAGCCAACATAAACCCGAATTACACTTTGAATTTTTATGCAACTTGTATCCAGATATGATTTGATTGAGCCATTTGATCAAGTAATGTAATTACGATCTCTGTGGGTGTGGTGGTTTATTGGTTAGCAATGTTGCCTTTCAGTGAGAGAGTCCTTGGTTCACTCCTAGTAGCCTTGTGTGTGGAGATTTTTTTTTTGGATATACTTTATTAATCGCCATGGGGAAATTCATGCTCTGCAATAACCCCATCCTAGCTGTGTAACTAGGAGCAGTGGGCAGCCGCCATGCAGCGCCCGAGGACCAACTCCAATTCGTCTTGCCATGCCTTGGTCAGGGGCACAGACAGGAGTATTAACCCTAACATGCATGTCTTTTTGATGGTGGGGGAAACCAGAGCACCCAGAGAAAATCCACCACAGACATGGGGAGAACATGCAAACTCCACACAGAGGATTATCTGGGATGATCTCCAAGGTTGGACAACCCTGGGGTTCAAACCCAGGACCTTCTTGCTGTGAGGCGACAGCGCTAACCACTGGGCCACCATGCCGCCAATGTGTTCTTGTGGGTTGCCTTGAGGTACTCTAGTTTCCTTGCCAAATCCAAAGACAATCAGATTTATGTGAACTGGAGACTCTAAATTGCCTTCAGGTATGAAGAGTGTATGGGTGATTTTGTGGTGGTCCTCTGATGGACTGGCGACCCCGTCTTGGGTGTCTCCCTGCCTTCCGCCCATTACCTGCTGGGATACACTCCAGGCCCTTGCAATTTTGTATTGCATTAAGTTGGCTAGTTAAAGAAATTAATCAATTACAACCTGGCTGCAATGTGCCTTGGATGCATTTTACACCTGGATTTTTATGCAAAAAAGCACAATCTATCAACAATATTTTGGGATATGAAATCCCAAATACCTGCCCTGTAATGTCTCTTGGTAACATTGATGATGTTGTGATGAGAGAAGATCGCTGCTTGACTAAAGTTTTACTTGCAGCAAGTAAGAAAAACCATTACCAAAAATCGGCTTAATGTTAACACTCCAAAACAGGAACAGTGGATTGAAATTTTCCAAGACATTTTTGTTATGGAAAAGTGGACATACAATTTGAGTCCAACAGAATATATTCAAAAAGAACTGGGAAAAATTGAACATTTATATGGGAAATGACACTGACTAAATGAATGCCTAATTAAAATATTTGTTTGAATATTGAAATATTTCCAGACAACTATTTATTGTTATTTTTTTATTATTACTATTATTTTTATGTATGTATTTCACTGCATTTTTTTGTGTTGATGTTGTTGTACTGTTTTGTTCCTATCTTTTTGAAAACATAATAAAAACTTAAATTGGGGGGGGGAGCACAATCTAAACGGGTCATAGTATTATAAGAGGAATCTTAAATGAGTCCACCCACCTGACTTTTTTGTTTTTCCATGTCTGTCCATCCGCAGGTGGGTTTAAAGGCTGTGGTCATGGCCACAAGGGTCACCCTGGGAAGCCACACTGGTCCTGTTGTGGCAGCACTGTGGAGCAGTCCGAGTGTTTGCCCCAGAGCATGATGGCTGCTGTGTCCCCTCGAAGCCAGCTCCGGACTGTGGAGCTCTGAGCTGACACGACACATCTCAGTCTAACAGAGTATACATTTACAAAACGTGCCTGAACCAGAAGTCACAGAAAGCAGGCTTGTCAGTGGGAAGTCGCCTGATCCACTCCTGGACCTCCTTTGGTTCGGAAGGTAAATGAGTAAAAGTCTGCCTTAATGCCAGCAATACAAGGCTGCGGCTTTACCCTTCACTGGTTCAGTGAAAGTTAAATTATATATATTTACTCATATGGTTAAATGTACTCTTGTCATAAGAGCTATTGATCCAACCACAGTCTTCTACTGTTGGCTACAATGCAGGCACATGAAAGGCATAAAGGTGTAAGTGCCTTGCTCTAGGGAAGCTTGACAATAGGTGTTGAGTGTGGAAAGAAATTTTCCCATCGTCAGCGAGATAGTCCATGATTCAAACTGCCAATTCTCCAGTCACAAGCCCACTTGTCTATGTTCTAGGTTACTATTGCAAGTGCTAAAAGAGGCGATAGTCAACGTTTCCAACTAAAGGTCACCAACCTGATACATTGTTTTAGGTTGGAACGTCAATATTTTTTAAATTAAATCCTCCTCTTCCTCTCTGCCTTGGAAAAAACCCAATCATTTTTGAAAGCCATTATTTTATAACATATAGTGTTGAGCTACATAAACTGCCATTTCCATTTAATTGCACTGGTCAGCTATAAAGGGAATGGCAGAGGGGTATCACACCAAGGCAATCTTCCAAAAACCAAGGGCTCTAAAGTCTAGACAATCCATTCATGATCATTTAATTGTAGAGTCTACAATTATTCAAATCCAATCATATGTGATAAAGTTGGGACTTAATCACTCTACAAGTGCCTCAGGAGATGTTCTGGCATTCAGATAGTAAAGCAGCAGGTCAGTGGAGAGTTATGATAAAGATGTGTGGCTCTCCAGTACAGAATACAACTCCTGCACTGAATCCTCCAGAATACATAGTGACCCAGTCAGAGCCTTACTAACTGAGAATACAAAGATAGGAGACTGATAGTTTTCAAATTGGTACAGAATGTTTGCAATGTTTTGCTTTTTCTTGATATCATAACTGTAAAACCTGTGAAGATTGTGAGAATAGTGTAAATGATTGGGGAACTTTTTTTTTCTTTTTTCCTTTTTTTTAAACAAAATACTATTGAGCCACAAAAATAAACAACACCTCATATTCAGTTCCATTGAGTGTGGTTTCAAGTTCACCAATATTAGACCTTTTCATCATTATTGTTATTATTATTTCAGCTATACAGTTTATAAATTGGTGCATGCAGTTGCTATTTCATTTTTACAGTAACTCATAACCTATATATTATAAACCCAAACAACATCAGTCAAGATACTGGAAAATGTAAACACCTTGTCCCATATAGAGAAAGGCTTTTTACCCAGTTTTAGGTCTGTTTTTACTTGTCAGTCTAGAAGAGAAATATGTGTGGTCAGGATATGGCAATCTAAATAGTCAGATTACACTGGATATGACTTTAATCAAGCAATTATCAGTTGCAATATGGTGTCCATGAAAAAGAACAGAGGGTTATTCGTAGACTATCTTGAAATGTGAATTTTCATCTTTTTTATAGAGGCAATATTTGCCTTGTGTACATAACAATGTTACATGTCAGTCAGAAGTATTTGTCTGCCATCTTTACTAGCAAGAACTTGGTTAATCCTGCACACTATTTTTTTTCATTAGCAACCTACCACACTGTGCAATCTGGGGAAGAGGGTTTTTATCTGTGAAATATTGCAACCTAAAAGGACACAGGCAGTTCTTAAAATCCCATTTCTTTTGCCTCTCAAGTCAATATGACGACACTGAAATAATCTCAACCTGTTTTCAAACTTTAAAATTGGCAAGAAGCCCTGCTCAGCAACTGGGAGCCAAGCATGAAATTGGAGTGCCCATAAGGAGTATTGCAAGGACTCACTTGGTGGCATTTGCCAACCTTAATATGCTTTATCTTTGATGAGAATGTAGTTGGAACTCTTAGGACGCAAAGGTATCAAAATATTGACTCCGTGTTTTCATTGATTAACTTCAGGAATCCCTGCACGCTAACAATGATAAAGATCTAGACAAGTGTTTCAAAGCAAGGTTTTTGATGTGTGATCTAAGTCCCTTTTTGTCTCGGTTGTGATAAAAATTGGTCCTTTAAAATATATATTCATCATATGGACTGCACAGTTCTGTACAGTTGTGCAACTTAAACTTTGTACATGCCTCAAGTATTTATGTAGTAGCATTTTTTTCAGTATGAACCCTCAGCAAACTGACCAACTAAGATGTGTAACTTGTGCCTATGATATAAATAAACTGTTTTATCCATCACATTTTTCCCATATCCCTCCTCAGTGATGGCATGAGCTTTTTGCTGGGAGTCTGGGACTCAATAGGGATTAACTAATTGGAGGAAGAACTTTTTAAAGAGCTTGGTGGTTTCTTTGTAAACCAGTATGAGGCAGTAGAGAGCTGGGATTCTTGTCATGGCAAAAAAAAAATTACAGGCACTTATTCTGAAATATTAAATTGGCTTGTTTGTTCTTACAAATGATTTATAATCAGTATACTGCAAAGCTGTCTCTATAAAAACAATTTTGAGCTGAGGAGGCTCTGATGAATACTGCATTATCATGAAAAATTTCTTAAGGATTGAGATTGAGTCCCTTAATTTGAATGTTTGATGAATGAGGTGGAATGACCTGCTCCACGAACACCCATCACAGAGGTATTTTTATCAGTGGTGACACTGTTTTATCAAACAGAATACCTGTTCAATTACTGCAAACTGGAAATGAGTTATTACCCGCTGACCATTCAAATGACAGTCATTGCTGGAAAGTGAGGGGTCAGATATGGAAATGAGAGGGCTAGATGGCCCTGCACGCACGCGCACACACACACACACACACACACACACACACACACACACACACACACACACACACACACACACACACACACACACACACAAGATGAGGTCAGGTGTGGGTTAAAGATGATGGAGTGGCCCAAAAACCTGCTTATTATTGAGCCCCACCTTCCTTGTGCACTATCATATAAGCACATTACTTTGAGAAGATGGAAATATGTACAACAGGAACTTAGCCATGGGACACCTGCACTATTTTCAGCAATGTAAGTGCATTGCAAATGGTGAGATGCCCACAGTGACGGTAAAAAAAGGAGAGTACTTCTCCAAGGATTACAAAGTGAACCCCAGAGATCGGGGCTCATGCCAACCCACATAAACCTCCTTCACCCACCATTGAGCTCTCAAGTAATGTACCTTGTAATGAGAGAACCAATGGTCATAATACAATATTGTCTTACAGAGGAGAGACATCTTTTCCCGTCACCTTTCTGCATTCAGCCAGTTCTCGTTCTTTTTTGGCTCTTTGAACCATTTTACATTCTTTTAGCACTTTTGTTTTACATTTTATCCACCCGATACTGTCATCCAGAGCGAGTGACAAAGGGTGAATTGGTAGAAGAGGCTTTAGTTCATGTATTGCCAATGTTTAAAGGAATCTAAATATTGAGGATCACACAGGCTAGTGCCACAGTCCTCTTACAATAGAAAAGCAAACATTCCTATGAACAGTACTTTTTCCCATAGGAGTGTATTTCAAGTTCAACTTTATCGCGTGTATTGGAAAACAATAAAATTCTTGTGCTCTGGCTCTCTCTGCCTTAACACAAGGACACAAGGACACACCATCAAAAAAAAAACCCAAAACACTACAGATCTACATAGACTATGTGCACAGCAATTCATACTCAATATAGAAAAGTACATGATAACACAACAATGGGTGTGTCAACTGTTCAGCAACCTGACTGCCTGTGGAAGGAAACTATTACTGAGATGGGTGGTGTGTGATTTGATGCTCCAGTAACGTTTTTTTAGATGGAAGGCCCAAGAACAGAACATGATCGGGGTGGCTGGGGTCCTTAATGATGTTTTGGGATATCCTTTGAAAGTGAGTGGTGTAAATATTATGAAGTTGTGATTGCTGAGGTCTTTACAGCCCTTTGAAGCATTCTGCTGTCCTGAGCAGTCAGGTTGCCAAACCACACTGTGATACAGCCTGTCAAGATACTCTCAATGGTACTGCGATAAAAGTTCATAAGAATTTTGGTACTCCTACCAAAACTCTTAAGACGCCTCAGAAAATACAGTTTGCTGTGCCTTCTTGAGGATGCAATTGGTGTTGAGAGATCATGTGAGGGTGTCTGTGATGTGTAAAACAAGAAATACAAAACACTCCACAATTTCAACAGATGGCCCATTGATGGAAATAATGTGATTTTCTCTGATCTTTCTAAAGTCAACAATGATTTCGTTTGTCTCATTGACATTTAGAGGGAGGTTGTTATCATGTCACCATATCGTCTTCTATGTCCCTGGTATAGGCCCTCTCATCACTGTTGGATATTAGTCCAATCACTGTGTTGTCATCTGCAAATTTAATGATGCTGTATTTTCCAAATAAAAGCATAATTGGTAAAAATTTAAAAAATTTAAAAAAGAAGTGCCGAGGTGAAAAATCGGCAATTGTTTTCCTCTCGCGATAATTTGACGAAGCTCATGTCAGCTTCTAAACCAACTGCTTGTGTACGTGACCTTTTACCAGCAAAACTTATTAAAGACATCAGGCCTTTTCTGGGACCTACAATGCTAAACATTGTTAATTTATCACTTACTATCCCTTTCAATTGGCTTTCAGGGCCAGTCACTCCACTGAAACTGCTCTAACCAGAGTGGTAAATGATCTACTGGCTATGGACTCTAATTCCACCTCTGTGCTTCTATTACTGGACCTCAGTGCAGCCTTTGACGCCATTGATAACTGTATACTATTGGACAGAATAAGTTGTAATTTTGGCATCTCTGGCTTAGCTCTTTCTTGGCTTAAGTCCTACTTATCCGGAAGAACACAGTGTGTCTGCTATAATAATATTACTTTGAAATTCTCTGATGTTAAATATGGCATACCTCAGGGCTCAGTTCTTGGTCTTTCTTGTGTGACATTATAAGTGCGTAGAGCATGATTGTATGTGTGTGCAACTGTGTGTACATATATGCCATATTTGTGTTTGTGTGTGAACGTGTGTGTGTGCATCGGTATTCACACATACACGTGCACCTCTGCCAAATGGCACCTTGGGAGACTGCAGGTCATCCAGACTGAACACTGTATAACCTGATTATAGACATGGGGGCAAGGCCACAGCCATTGCCCTAATGCACTTAGTGGGCTCTAAATGGTTCCTTACCAGCTCCCAAGTGGAGAGTAGTGGAGTTGGTGAAACAATGAACCTGAGTATTCCACACAATAACACCTATCCCTTCAGAGTTACTGCCCTCCAACTACACACACTAAAATATCGAACCAGCGAAGCAATGTGAAGACTTTCCTTTCAAAAAAGTGTGGTTTAACTGCTTAATAGCGTCAAATTGAGGGTGATGGTGACGCTTTTTAAGAACAACATGTCAGTTTGTCCTTGGATGATAAAATGTAAACAGTTTTGCAAACTAGAGCCTGTGTATTTTAAAACTAGTCAGTCATGACCTTAAAAACAAGAATTTTTGTTGACAAGCAGCAGGTGCTTAAATGAAGGACACAAGCAAAGAGAACAGTTCTGGTGAACAGCTTATTGTTTGTGGAATAAAAGTTCTAAATCAACTTGCCCAGCACTATTAAGTCTTACTTTTGAAAAAAAAAAGAGAAAAAAATCTGACCTCAATAATTCCAACAGCTATTCTCATCAGAGTCGCGATCTTGTTCAGTCTAGACCAGGAGTCAGCAACCTTTACCTTTAAAAAGAGCCAATTTGCACATGACCCCACAGTGATTGGACTAGTAAGTGACAGTGATGAGAGGGCCTATAGGAGGGAAGCGGAAGACCATATGGTGCCATGATAACAACCTCCCTAAATGTCAATAAGACAAACGAAATCATTGTTGACTTTAGAAAGATCAGAGAGAAAATCACATTCTTATTTCCATCAGTGGGCCATCTGTTGAAATTGTGGAGTGTTTTATATTTCTTGGTTTACACATCACAGACACCCTCACTTAATCTCTCAACACCAATTGAATCCTCAAGAAGGCATATCAGAGACTGTGTTTTCTGAGGCGTCCTAAGAGTTTTGGTATGAGTACCAAAACTCTTATGAACTTTTATGGCAGTACCATGGAGAGTGTCTTGACAGGCTGTGGTCACATTGTGGTTTGGCAACCTGACTGCTCAGGACAGCAGAATGCTGCAAAGGACTGTAAAGACAGCAGCAAAAATCATTGACATGGGACTACCACGACTTCATAATATTTACACCACTTGCTGCAAAAGAAAAGCTCAAAACATAATTAAGGACACCAGCCACCCCGCCCATTGCATATTATAAACAGACATGCAGGCAGCTAGACAGACGCAGATTGATAGATAGATAGATAGATAGATAGATAGATAGATAGATAGATAGATAGATAGATAGATAGATAGATAGATAGATAGATAGATAGATAGATAGATAGATAGATAGATAGATAGATAGATAGATAGATAGATAGATAGATAGATAGCTAGATAGACACAGACAGACAGACCCGGTGAGCCTAAACCAAAAAAAGATTATCATTTAACCTTGTTGGGATGTGTTTGGTAGAGAAATCAATGTGGAGACACCACCCCTCAATGCAATCCATGTGATCATTAGTCCGATAAGTGGGTGTAGTTTTATGGAGGTGAAGAGGTGACTGTATTTTCTACATGTGTTTGTTTTATTGCTCTCAAGCCAAGTTTACAGAACCATGTTTATCCAGAACACTTAGCCATCATACCACATGCTCTGGCGGGACTCATAATGACTGCTGTTGGCAGTGTGGGAGGGCGCCATGACAGCCTATTAACTGAAATGTCAAACATCAAGTAGGTATGGGTCATTGCATTGCCCCCCCCCATCCCCATCAGTGCTGCAGGTGCCGAAGTACAAGTACAAATTTCAAACATCTCCTGCTGTTACACACCCAGCTCTGCCACACACACGCACACGACGGCTGACCTTGCTCAAGTGTAGCATGTTCCCTAAAATCTCAGAGAGCCACACATCACCCACAGTTTAAACCCTCACAAATCACCACTTATCCCACCTCACTAGGACCTAACGTTTCATTGTAGGCTTTGCTTGGCAGCTCCTTCCAGCAACACCAAGGCCGCGTCTTGGAAAATATTGGAACCCCTCTCTCTCTCACACATAGTTAGGCTACTGTCTTGCCTTTTATTCATTTTCCCTACATAGAATATTTTAACTACAGGTAAAGTTTTCTTTTTCCTTTTTAATGACCAATTTATCTTGGTTGCATTCTTTTTGTGCATAGGTTCGAGAATGTGTGATGTATTCGTCAAGGTCCAACATTTCATCCCCCTTTACCAAAGATGCATCATATACCAAGAGGACACCTGCCCCCCCCCCCTCTCCACAAACTTGGCTGTAGTTTGGAAACTGTCAGTCCTTTTGTGTCGGCTCAGCTCTTTTGTTTTTGTGTCTTTTTTTGCAACCACACCAGCACTGGTCACAGAGTGTGACTCACACACACTGATGTACATCGAAAAAGGACTTCACAACGATTATGACGCACTCTGCACCACAGCACAACCACTGTTCACTCACTGAGCTATGTCCTGTAAATCATACAGCCCAGTCAAGCCCTTTGTTGCCATTGAAATCGAGATCTGACCTAGTGGCACCTCAAGGATCCGCTGATGGACAGGCGACAGCTGGCTGTCCCCAGACTCAGCAAAACGTTGGGATTGTCTTTATGGCTAGACTTTCATGGATGAAAAGACGAAATGGATTACCTATCAAAGATAAGTCCACTTCGGTAAATAGGCATATTTATCCAATTGCGAGTCTGTCACATAGCCTACAAGTGATACAATGGGATAGGTCTGACATATCTATCTATCTATTTTTGAACTGTCTGACGCTAGATGTAAAGCAGGGGTGGATGTAGGGAGGTGGTAAAAGGTGACCGATACTCAAGAAATACTTGGCCAACCATGTTGCCACCTCATCATCTGCAGTGAATGAATAAATACATAAAGATTTTGTTTTGGTGTTAAATGATGTCTCTTCATCCAGCTAAATAAACTGCAATCTCATCTTATCTCATCATCAGCCATTTCTCTGGGGTCGCATCATGGTAGTAGCAAGCTAAGTAGGGCACTCCAGACGTCCATCTCCCCAGCAACACCCTCCAGCTCCTCCTGGGGGATCCCAAGGCGTTCCCAGGCCAGAATGGACATGTAGTCCCTCCAGTGAGTTCTGGGTCTACCATGGGGTCTCCTCCCAGTTGGACATGCCAAGAAAACCTCCAAAAGAAGGCGCCTAGGAGGCATCCTAAGCAGATGCCTGAACCACCTCAGCTGGCTCCTTTCGACGTGAAGGAAACTGCAATTATATTATAAGTAATCTACTCACATATTTTCGGAATGTGTGTGTGTGGTGTGTTAGTTAGTGTAGATAGCGGGAACGAAAACTAAAGCATTTATGATCCTAATTCTTTTTGGAGGTGGTAGGTATTGTCTCAGAGAGTAAGGGAAAAAATCCCAGAAAATTAAAATTATGCATAAATATGCATAAATATGCAAAATATGCATTTTTCTAAAATTGGCTAAAACCACTTTTCTCGGCATTTCAGATGATTCTGAGCATCTTTGATTTTTTTCACCTATATAAAAAAAACTAGAAGAACCCCGCTACAATGTAGTGGTTTGGTTATCCACCCGTCTAAATCTCCCTCCTCTTCATCCTGCCAGCTAACCGCCTTCCCCCTGCCCCTAAACCCCCCCCCACTCCAATTCCCTCCCCCCAAATGCTCAGAATCATCTGACATGCCGAGAAAAGTGGTTTTTAGCCATTTGTAGAAAATTCATTTTTTGCATAATTATGCATAATTATTATAATTATTTTAATGTTATGCTATTTTTCTGGTCCTCTCTGGAACAATACCTACCACCTCCAAAAAAAAATAGGATCATAAGTGCGTTTTTGCAAAAATGCATATATTTCGCATAATGCCAAAACATTTCTAAGTCCCAGAAATTTTTTTTATAGGTTAAAAAAATCAAAGATGCTCAGAATCATCTGAAATGCCGAGAAAAGTGGTTTTTAGCCATTTTTAGAAAAATGCATATTTTGCGTATTTATGCATAATTTTAATTTTTTGAGATTTTTCCCTTACTCTCTGAGACAATACCTACCACCTCCAAAAAGAATTAGGATCATAAATGCTTTAGTTTTCGTTCCCGCTATCTACACTAACTAACACACACACACACTAACACCACACACACACACATTACGAAAATATATGAGTAGATTTTCTGGGACTTAGAAATGTTTTGGCATTATGCAAAATATATATGCATTTTTGCAAAAATGCACTTATGATCCTAATTTTTTTGGAGGTGGTAGGTATTGTTCCAGAGAGGACCAGAAAAATAGCAGAAAATTAAAATATAATTATGCATAATTATGCAAAATGTGCATGTTCTAAAAATGGCTAAAACCACTTTTCTCGGCATTTCAGATGATTCTGAGCATTTGGGGGGAGGGAGTTGGAGTGGGGGGGGGTTAGGGGCAGGGAGAAGGCGGTTAGCTGGCAGGATGAAGAAGAGGGAGATTTAGACGGGTGGATAACCAAACCGCTACATTGTAGCGGGGTTCTTCTAGTATACTCTATATATTTATTTTAAGTGCCCCCCCCCAAAAAAAACAATAAAAAGAAAAAACAATCTCTGGCTCCTCCTTTGCCTTCAGAATTGTCTGCTGGTTCCACTGCTCTACAGTGTTGTATATCCTATGCATTCACATAAATCAAGGTCATGCTTAAGACTACACTCAAGACCCTTGCTCAGCCAAGTTTGTGGCCCTTGATCAAACTGCAACACAGTAAGGTCAGCAGCAAAAGTGCCAAGGCCAAATTTTCTAACAAATTCCAACTTTCACTTGATAGGATGAGTTTTGCAGTGGTTGCTTGGCGATGATGAAAGCAGAACTTCTCTGAGAGCGTGACAAAAATAAAAAATAAAAGCTCGCTTAAGCAAAGCGACCCCTGCCTCAAACTCAGTATCTCCTAGGACAGGACACTTGTTGCTGTGGCAAAGTAAACTCAAAGCACAAGCTTGGGGAATGATATGATAAACCATCTCTTGGCAACAGAGCACGAACAACATTCGATAAAACAGAGTGCATTTGGTAAGATTATTCAATTCATTGCTGTCTCTATGCATGATGTAAAGCGCAGCATGCTGCTGTGCATAGGTGCCAATACATAACTAAGAACTCAGTTGAATCCTGTGGTTAGTTTGTAAATCATGAAGTCCTGGGCACAAAATGGGTGGTGATGAAGAGGTTCCTGAAAGTATTATTAGTTCTACATCGGTGTGGCAAACACATTAGATACCCAAAGGGTTTATATTGTCACAATATAAGCATAGGCCTATCTTTAACAGTTTTAAACGGGTAAGCTATATTGAGGACCAATTGAAATTATACACCTTTTATGGCAAAGGCTATACTGTAGCCGCCATCAAACACAATCAACTCATTACAACCAGGAAAGGGAACACAAAAGCCCGGATGCTTGTCATAGGCCTTTCATGTGATGAATCCCAATCAAATAGCAATCACCCATTACCCAGAGTGGATGACTTAACTATTTCAATTCAATTCAATTTATTGTCATTAAAAACAATGTGCAGGCACATGTTAAAAATGAAATGAGGGCTGTGGCTTCACCAAACAGACACAGACAAACACAGCAAACACAATATAAGATATACACACATGAAGACCAAAAGCTAAAAATAAGTTAAAAAAGAGCTGGAGTACAAAATATTTATGAGCAAATTCATACATGGGTGTAGCTTTTGGGGGTTACGGTGGGTGGTACGACGTTAGAAAGCTGCAAAGTGGTCACAAACACACTAAATAGGTTTTACAAATGCCCTGTGATTCACTAACAAACACAATGTGGCTTGCACATACAAAAATAACATTAAACTAATGCATTTTGGGTTTTTTTTTTCAAATAAAAAACATACCTATCAAACAAATACATAACAGATAATACATCGAGCTTCAGAAACAAATACAGCATGTTTTACAAGTAAAAAAAATATCTTCTAAAAAGACAAAAAAAAGTGTCTTTTGGCAACAACCGCAGTGATTGTGCTGAGTATTTTTTCACAAATGTCCTGAGTAATTCCCCCTCCACAACAGCATTTGGTGCTATGAGTCACTTTAAATCTGCCGGGAGGTTGAGCATGGTGGCTACTGGATGTAGCCACCATGATGTCACCCATTGGTTTGTCCATTGCCATCTAGGACTTTTGGAGCCAGAAGTAGCAATATTTGGATGAGAGGGTGGAGCTAGTTAGGAGCGAGGGGTGGATCTGACTGAGAACCCAAGGACACTATGCATGCTTGAAGCTGGGAACACCTACCTGATTATTCTGGGGGGTTGCGACTCGAAAAGGTTGAGAACCACTGATCTAAATGCTCAAGTAGGGATGGGACAATATAGAATTTTATTGTGGATCGTGTTAAAAAAACACTACAAAAAGCTGATCATGGTGAATTTCCATTATTGGGATAAATGTAAATGGGGATAATCGTGAATATCCTCACGAGTGAATTGGAAAAACTGTCAAGCTCTCTCTGTCTCTCTGCACTGCATGCTGGAGTTACGTGTGGTAAAACGTTTACGCTTGTGCATGCGTGGCCCATATCTACCACTGACAGGGTGTTTGCCGCAGAGTTTGGACTGTACACTGTTTCCAACTTCGGAGATTTTTTTCCCTCCTTTTTTCCACCTGACTTTTCTGCATGATCAAGCAAGTGTTTCTTCTGTTTGTTGGCTGATTGGTGACTGTCCTGCCATTTTTTGCTGGTTTGTTTTTGGAAGGAATGGTGTCCTCCAAGACGCTACCTCCATCCATCAGTCATGGGATCCGGATAGTCCCGCCAGAGCCCAGTGTGATGATGGAGGAGGTTTTGTTGGCCATAGGGGAGCAAGTTGTCATGGTGATTACCTGCTGGGTGTTGGTGAGAGTCTTCTGTCCTTGTTTGTTTTTCACTAAAAAGGAGGTTCACTAAAATGAAGTTAAAACCTAGTATATGGCTGGATCATGACCACATTTAGAAAGTGCCTGTTTTT
Organism: Lampris incognitus; assembly: GCF_029633865.1. NCBI lineage: Eukaryota > Metazoa > Chordata > Actinopteri > Lampriformes > Lampridae > Lampris > Lampris incognitus. Next base: position 26,345,782 of record NC_079221.1, read on the forward strand.
GCACAGCTACGTTTAAAATGCGCCTGTATTGACATTGGTTCCATGGACAGCGGCTGTACTGGACAGCTGTATTCAAACCCTAATTATTTATACAGTTAAATAGAGCCAATTTATTTTTTATATGAAATAATTACCTGGCTACAATACCTGCACCCATGATCACTGGAAAGTCTGAGCATGACATCCCTTACAAATGCACTTCAATTACCACCAACTATCTGAAGACACAAATAAATTTCATTCTAACTGCATGTGGCTATTGATGCTGGTGTTTGTGAATTGGACTTTCTTTCAATGGGGCATTTTACATGACATTTTAGACAGCTTTAATTTTGAAATTCAACATCAGATTGTGCTAATATTTTCTGAGTGCCACTCTGAGGTGGTGTGCTGTCAGACTGAAGTGAAATTGGTCTATGGAAACAGGCAGTTTACTTTTAATTCTATTCTGAATTCAGAGAGAACTTAGCTCATACATCACAGAAAGTTGAATCAGTTTGTCTGGACCAAACATTTATTGAGAGAGAAACGTTTCATCACTCATCTAAATGACCTTTTCAGTCTGAACTGACTGCAGGTATCCCCACCCTTATAAACAATACAGTGGCATGATGACCGAAACCAACAATTGGTTTCATATGAAAATAGGCGTGACCACCAACTAGAGTTTCAATGGCCATGTGTACTATTCACAGAAGATTGGGGAATAGTTGCAATCACAGCATCATAAGATGGCGACAGATGTACTCTTCTTAGCCCCCCCCCCCCCTTCAGTTCAGGGATGGTCGTTCCCTCTTCACATAGACAGCCTCTTTGACTCCCTGTTCAAACCAGCATTTCTCCCTATCAAGGATGTGCATATCCTCATCCTTGAAAGAGTGCCCACTGGCCTGTAGATGGGTGCAGACTGCGGAGTCCTGGCCTGATGTGTTAGCTCTTCTGTGTTGTGCCATCCTCTTGGCCAGCATCCATTTGGTTTCCCTGATGTACAACTCACGGCAATCCTCCTGGCACTCAACAGCATACACTATATTGCTCTGTTTGTGCATGGGGACCCGATCCTTGGGGTTTACCAATTTCTGGTGCAGCATGTTTTGGGGTTTGAAAGCAACTGAGACGCGGTGTTCCAACACTCCCGCCACATACAGAATCACCACTGGTTTACACTTAGGCTGCTGTTGTCTTTCTGTCTTCGATAAGCTGGTGCACTGTTTGGGCATCTTCCTGGCTTTGACAAACGCCCAGTTATGATAACCACACTTAACCAGGGCCTGTTTAATATGGAATTTCTCCCCTTCCCCGGCCGCTTTGTCGGTGGGGACATTGTCAGCTTGTTGGTACAGTGTCCTGATGACTCTTAGTTTGTGCTCCAGAAGAAGATGAGAGTCAACCCTGAAGTATTGATCAGTATGTGTGGACACAGTAGACAACCACATCAAGTTCACCATGGAAGATGTGAAAAATTACAGGTTAGCCTTCTTAGACTGTGAAATTGCAATTGGTGAAGGGGGACATTTGATTGTTGATGTTTACCATAAACAAACACGTACTTATCATACTGATTATGCCAATGTGCTGTTTATAAGGGTGGGGATACCTGCAGTCAGTTGAGACGGAAGAGGTCACTTAAATGAGTGATGAAACATTTCTCTATCAATAAATGTTGTGTATAGATGAACTGATTCAACTTTCTGTGATTTTCTTACCTGGATTATTGAGCATGCAGAATTATTTATTTGCAAAATAAAACGCATTAGTTTGCTAATGGTGTTTTGTATTTGCAAACTGAACTGTTTGTTAGTGACTCGAAAAACAGGGAACAAGCCTAAAGAAGAATAAGAAGAAGGGCATTTGTAAAACATATTTTGTTTGCTTTACATTTTAGCAGGCAATTAGCTCCACAGAGTCATTCAACTTTTAACCATTAAATGAAAGGTCCAAAAAAAAAAGTCACACTGAAGTGTATTCAATAACACCAAGCAGCTTTAACGTAAGAAACAGATTAAGCTCATAATCACAACCATATGATGTATTTCAGCCTGAAATATCAATTATGTATTTGGGGATCCTTCTACTAAATTACAAGCTTTAGTATACTATAAAGTATATCAAAGGCTGGCTTGCAAAACGGATCTTGTGCTTGGGATGAAAAGGTTCACTTTTTGGGAAAAAAAGATCCACCCTTTTTAGTGGGCTGACTACAGAACTGTCATACATATTCAAACGCAAATAAAAACAGAGTCATCAATTATACTTGCCTCTTGGCCACCACACTGCCCTTATTTAATTTCAGCTGCTGCACATACACTTTGACAGAATGTTCACAAACATGTTAGGTTGATATGTCATGAACTATCAATAAGTTCAACACTCAGCTCCATTAGAGACGAGCCAAATAAATGATTTGGACGGAGGGTAACCCCCCCCCAAAAAACCCCAAAACAAAACAAAACAATCAAATAATAAATAAATAAACTTTAGTAACGGCTTTTTTTCTGGAATATAATAGAGCATATAGAAATTAACTTTGCCTGCCACAAAAAGGGATTCTTGGAAATATAGGTGGAGGAACGCATGTGTCTTTAATTTTCAAACAGAAGTTTCTGATGCTCACATGCTCATTATCAGTATCAGTACCATCATCATTTCAACAACAGCAGTAATAACAATTACAATATTGGTAAAAAAAATAAAATAAAAAGACACTACATGCAAGTTCTCTGTTTTTATTCCATTACAAGTGACTAAATCAGGTCCTAAGGAAGTACTCAAATGTAGGTGATCAAGATCACATTTTGGAAGCCGTTCAGGACACAGAAGAAACATTAAATTCCTCTGAAATGTCATTGATCAGGAAGGTTGAGAACGGCTTTTGTATGGAACTTTAATTTGTCACGAACAACAAGGCAAACATGGGGACCATTAGCCCCACAGGTCTACGCAGACCTTAAATCCTGATAATCTATGTCAACGAGTAGTGCATGTGCCCATGAAGAAGAGTGGAAATGGTTGCGAGAACAGACACCATAAATATTGTGATATTGAGATCGTGATTTTAATCACTGGCCTAATGTTGACTGTAAATACACATTCTACTCTATTTTCTTGTGGATTGTTGAAAATGTCGGGCGTGACATCCCTTTTACAAATAATCTACATTTCATTTACGCCTCACGAAATTGACAGACAATCCCTAACTTGACCAGGGTGAGTAGTTGATGCTGGAGCATCGAGGAGGAGGAGCAGCCAGCTAGCAGCCGTTAGTCTGTCGTTGCAGTCCGGCAAAGCGGCCAGCGAGCGACGTCCCAGCCGATCCTCCACGGAGCCCTGGTGCTATGTAGCCTTGGACCGGTGGGTGGGTGAACGAGTAAGCTGGGAGCTGGTCATGACTTCGTAACATTAGATGCGCTGACATGAGGACGTACGCTACAGCGTCTGTTTCGAAAAGGCGGACTAGGGATTCCGTCTGGCGTCGATTTTCGATGAGCAAATGAGAGGCGATGCGGCGCGGCGTCTGAACGGAAGACTTTTCGCCTCTCCGTAGACAACCAGCTAGCTCCCGTTAGCTACGTAGCGCACAGCTAGCTAACACTCAGCTAATGCGAACGACGGGACACGAATACGCAGACAGATCCCGGGCCAGCTAAACAAATCAGTGAGTCAAAACACCTGATACATTGGAATATATCCTTCTTTTTTTTAACCTTTGGTCTTTTGATGGCGTTGTTTAGTAGTGTATGTCCGTTGTTGGCTGCTCCGCTACCCAATGTTAGCTGTATAGGCGCTCCGTGTACTCCAGCTAACGTCAACATGAGCTAACCGTCTGTCTCCTATGTAAGAGTAATGAACTTGGTATTCTGAGCGGGGACCCCGAGACATAATTGCCACGTACGGGCCTGGTGGGGAGAAATAAAATAGATTACGACTTTAACATTTAAGGTTTGTTGTTCTTGTTGTATTTTTGCAATACGTCTGATTGAATCTATCGAGGTCCCGCTGACAGCATACAGTAGGACATTCGGCGGCTAGCGCAGCGTTCGCCTATTTGCCATCCATTTGTACTCTACTGTTTAACGGGGAACCGAACATTTACTCACTCCATGTCCCTTTTCCACAGTGGCGATCACGGGGTACCTAAACTCGCGATGTCAATAGCATGTCAGTCACTTATCCCCACTGTTTGTCAGCTAATTCCGGCGACGATACGAAAGCGAATGAAACATGCATGCCCCGATCCGCTTACTTAGGTCGTTTTCTTACTACAATTTGTCATTCCGTTTGGCTCCGATCTAGTTTTAGAGATGTAATTGGATGGCGAAAGGATCTGCTCACCACTCCTGATTACCTCGCTCATTCTTCTCTTGTTCATTTTTGTTTGCAGGGTATCAGATGTGGTTAATGTCCACAGGTACTGCATAAATTAGAAATAATGCAAAATGGGAAGCGTAGCCAGTGGATCGCTTGGTTAATTTTTCATCGCTTTCGCCGTGACATAGATGCTATCACGCGTAAAGGCAGGTGTCTGGGGATACAGTCTCTACTGTTAATCAGTTTATGACACTGAGTCTTTGGGACATTCTCTCTTTTCTCGCTGCTGACTGAATAATTAACTGATAAGATAAATCAATTCACATTGGAAATGGCGATTTTACTCGGTTACTCCAATATTTCCGCAATCATCTGCTTTATGAAGCTGCCTCTTGACTTGCTACTGTGTTTGATTGTAATTGAGCCCTGCTAAATCATAAGTATTTTTTTTTTGTCTTGGTGTGTGTGTGCGCACGCGTGCGTGCGCGCGTGTGGCAAGAGGGAGCAGCAATGTTACAACGTGGTAACGTGCCTGTCGTAACCATTGGTAACTGCTTCCTGCATGCAAGGTTCTCTTAAGCTATTGTGTATACTCAATTCTGCACCCATTCATGCTCTTATCCATTTCAGAGTCAACATGACTGTTTCCCTGGTGAGCAGCACCTCCTTTGCTGAGGGACCCCAGCCTGGCTCGGTTTCTGGACTTGCTGTTGCGGGGATGAGATAATAGCGTAACCCGGCTGGTGCATGCTGCTACAGGAAGGCCCGTGGCACTTATAAACCCAACCTGCCCTGCCCTCCACCCCTTCCCTGATCCCAAACCCCCATACCCTGAACCCCTAATCCCGATTTGAATTCATTTCCACGGTCAAAACATGACGACACCAGCTCTTCTGCCGCTCTCGGGCCGCAGGATACCTACCCTGTCGCCCGGGGCATCCTCCTTCCCACACCACAGGGCCACCCTGAGGCTCTCAGAGAAGTTCATCCTCCTCCTCATCCTTAGTGCCTTCATCACCTTATGCTTTGGAGCCTTCTTCTTCCTCCCAGACAATTCCAAGCACAAGCGCTTTGACCTGGGCTTGGAGGATGTGCTCATCCCCCACATTGACTCGCCCAAAGGAGGGAAGCACTCCGCAGGGCAAGTGGTCATTCATGGACAGGGTGGACATGATGAGCACAGACACAGGTAAGAGCAGAGAAAGGCAATCACTTGGGTTTGTGTCTCAACATTTTCCCTCTCTCTTTCCCTCAGTCATTGGTTTTTCATATCCATTGAAGCAGTTGTTCTTTCATGTGGGTGGCAATGGAGATTGTTTTGTGTCCTCACATTTAATGACCTGACTATTGATCAACCAGGTGAAGAAACAGTTGCAGCAAGATTATTTTATGTATTTAGAGTTACTACTAGGCTCATATCAATCTGTTTCTTCAGTATGGAATACTACATCTGAAGCCCCTTGGGGTGTGAAAAGGTTTGTTGACTGATGGTGAAACTGCTGAAGGTGCTTCCATCCTGTGCCCTCCTTCTTTCGCAGCTCAGGTTGCTCTTAATGTTCTCACACCATGTGCCTCTATTTGGCCTAATTTTTTTGTGTTGGTGTTTTGTAGCAGATATTCTACCACCTTGCAGTCCTACAGGTCATCAGGTGTTGAGTGCTATGAGCTCCTAACACAGAGACCATTTTAAAAGGCTTTTGTGTAACCGCTAAGCAGGGTGGGAAAGCACTGCAAGCCTGCAGATGGGATGCAGTTAAATCATTGGTCGTTGTGTTGATGGTTGGCTACTTTGGCAAGCAGCCAACCGGTGTCTTGGTGCTTCTATTATTAAAACTAAAAAAAAAATTGGCAGATAAAATTGTTTAAGTGTATTTTGGAATCCATCAGCCACAGTGGCGGCTGTGGCTGACATCTTTGCCACCCCTTGATAAGTATGCTGTTGTTCTCTATTAACTGAACTGACTTATCGAGACGTGGCCATCCATTAAGAATCCGATGCGTTACTATTTGTGATCTAGAAGTGTGTAGTAAGTAAAAGTGTTTTACTTTATTATTCCAGAAGGTAAAGAATCCAAACTTTATGTAGTGGATTTATATCTGTGAAACCTGTGGAAGTAGCTTCATGGACAGCAAAGTGGAGGTAGTCTTTTTTCTCAGCAATGCAGTAGCTTTATTAATATACAGATATAACCTTACCAAAAAGAAAAAAAGATGCGCATACATTTTAGAACTTTGTTTGTATTTGAATTTCATCGCTTTGTATGCAACAATGTAATGTTCTGCAGTTTTTAATTCTGTTTTGTAGATATAAGACAGAAAAATACAAAAAAGAAAAAAAAATTTGTGGAGGATTTTGAAACCCAACAGGTATATAAAAAGTTAGAGAGATGCATACACTAAACAACTGTGTTGTACAGGAACCCTACTCAGAGTGCCAGAGTCAGGGATACATACCTTCCTGTAGTCATGCCCACCATGTTTCACTTAATTGTAGAGTTGGAACCCATCCAATATCGGCTTCGGGGGCCAATACTAACATAATCTGACATAATGTCAGAAAGACATGCATGTTAGAGTTAATACTCCTGCCTGTGCCCTTGACCAAGACATGGCAAGACAAACTGGAGTTGGTCCCCACGTCGGCTGCTCATAGTGACACAGCTAGGATGGGCTAAATGCAGAGCGTAATTGCCCTACGGGGATCATTAAAGTATATCAAAATCAAAAAAAAATTCACTCATCGGATATTGGACTGATGTTACTGACCCATGACCGATCGAGATTCCATAGTCTAATGTTTTTATGGATTATAAATATTTACTAATGCCATGTTAAGCCCACAGCTAAATGGTATATGAACATTCAGGTAGTATGAAGTGTTCTGAATGTGGGGACGTGGGACACAAGTGCTTCACTTGCCCACTTAGAGAGTGGGGAGGAGAGGATGCAGAAGCTGCTGTCCAGGCGACTGAAGCGGGCAAGGGGGGAGGGGTGGTGGTGAGGAGCCAGGGGTGAGTAACAAGGCCGAAAACAAGTGAAACCCCACAAAATGTAAATCTGCAATCTCCTAATCTCCATAGTAATTCGGAGAAAGATAAAATGACTAAATGACATAGTAACTGTATCAGAGGGTCCCAGTGTGTGTGGAGTTAGTGATACTTAGGGTTAGGCATCGTTTGGATTTTAACGATTCTGATTCCGATTCCGATTCTGCTCAATTCCGGTTCTTCGAGAGGCAGGTCAAAACAGGTCACATGCTTATTTCACAGAAGAAACATTTATTTAAAAAAAACTTTATACAAGCCATTCTGTTTAAGAACTGATCATTCATGTGAATGTCTCATTCTTATATTTACATTTACCACAACTGCCTTCATACATGAGGTTGAAGAAATAAAGACACAGTCGCAACCTGGTCCGGACAACTAGGTATTAAACGCCTTAAATTAGAAACAGTTCTTGTTTAGAAAAATGAGCATATCTGCCTTCTCAGGCTGTATACTTGAGCGTTCAGCACAGAAAAACATACATTTCAGTATTTGCATACAGTTTATAGCAATTTGCTCACATATACGCAAGTTGTTTGTTGTCTCACTGTTGCGAATAAGAAACATTATTAATTTTCACGTACCCAATTGCAATGAGGTGCTGCTTGCCTGGTTGTTCAGGGTTGGCTGAAGAGGACGACAAGGCAGGAGATGGAGACCAGCGCAACTTGTCAAACACGGTACACTGGTTAATTTGTACACCGTGTAGGCAAAGGTGTTTGGCCATATTTGTTGTGCATCCTATCCTCCCTTGCATGAAATATTTTTGCCACAGGCGTTGCACTGTGCCAACCCTTCATTTTTCAAGGCAAAATGAAGCTACACTTTCGACCGCCACTTGCTCTGGTCCATGATGGCGCACATTAACTTGTGGAGGCAGAAACTACGGAAGCTGCATGCTGCCACCACGCAAACCGAAACTACTTGGGCGCGAGTAAAATTTATTTAGGAACGATGGCAGAATCGAAATTTGAATTTCTTAACAATTCTTTTGGAATCGGATTTTTGGTTGGGAACCGGTTCTCAATACCCAACCCTAGTGGTGCTGCTGTATGTGTAACCTTCCTGGCAGCTGCTGCAGCCGAGCCTGGGCAGGAGGAGCAGAATGACGGGGAGGAGGCGGCAGCAGACCTGCCTGTCACCGAGAGCCAAGAAAAAGAGGAGGACGATGTTATCATCTTCCTTCTCCTGGCTCTAAGTGACGACAAGTGACAGGACAAGTGAAGAACCACATTTACAATCTTCTATCACTTTATCCAGGTTATTGTCACAATTTGATTTAACTGATGCTTGGAGAATACAAAATTCAAACACTAGACAGATACACATAGGTAAAGTTTCAGGGAACAGGGTCAGTGCTGCCAGGCTAGTCAGGAGCAACATATTTCCAGTTGGTTTTACAGATCACCTCTTAGTCAAATGTTGTTTTATGTCTTTCACCAACAAAAAATATATAAATCTTTCTGGCATTTTAACAGGAAATGACTGCAGGAGAAGTCTTTTTTATTGAATTATTTTGGGTAATTTGGAGAGGAAAAAAAGCAGTTTGACTCTTTAAAGTCAATTAACACATTAAAGGGGTTGCCATAGCAATTAGCAATCCTACACCTGTTTGTATGTGAAGCCTATTTAAACTACAGTTCAAATAAATTGCTTTGGAATAAATATAAATTTAATGCATTTTTCTGTATTTTTTGCTATTTTAATAAGAAGCACTGTGGTTTACTACAGGCTCATGTAACTTTACACATAACAACAACAACAATAATGATAATAATAATGTTCAAGAAAAAAGATCTCGGGTAGCTACAGATATCCAAATTCAGGTATTGGAATCGGGTCGGAGCTGAAAGAAAGTGGATCAGTTTCATCTGTACTTTATTGTATTAGGTAGTTTACATCACTTACATTCACACTCAGTAGAGCTGTTTATCTGTGCGACATATTAGGGGGCCACGCAAATCCTAATGGGTTTTGATAGCTGTTATTCAGTGCAATTTATTTAATTATCTGACAACGTAAATAAGAGACCATGAAGAGCTTCTTCTAAGCAGGGCTGTTGAGAAGAGATAGGTTCAGTCTAACTATGCACTTTTTCCCCCTAAAAGGCTCTGCTTTCCTTTTACCACGTTTCTCTCTCTCTCTCTCTCTCTCTCTCTCTCTCTCTCTCTCTCTCTCTCTCTCTCTCTCTCCTCTCTCTCTCTCCTCTCTCTCTCTCTCTCTCTCTCTCTCTCTCTCTCTCTCTCTCTCTCTCTCTCTTCTCTCTCTCTCTCTCTCTCTCTCTCTCTCTCTCTCTCTCTCTCTCTCTCTCTCTCTCTCCTTCTCTCTCTCTCTCTTCTCTCTCTCTCTCTCTCTCTCTGCCCTACACACATTGGCTAATCATAAAGCTAGCATCCACCCTAACGTGAAGAGGTACTATGGTGTGTATTCTCTGACCTTTGGGGGGGCTGACAGCTCAGTGGGATTTCATGTATGGGAGATAAGTGCTTCCTCAGAGACAGCATTTACAAACAGGGTGCTGCTTATACACAGGAAAATTCTAGAACATGTTAATGGATATCTTTCCTTTTGTGTGTACATTGTGAAGTGGTAAAGTCGGCAATATTATTCCGCTTGTGTACAGAACCCTGCTGTGACCAAAACAAGGTCTGGAGATGTTGTAATTTTTACTTCACTTTCTTACAATTCTTACAGCCTGTTGATGGTGATTAGTTTTTACAGAGTGGTAGGCTAGGTGTTAAAAGCTGTTTCTGTGCCTGTTGCGCAGTGGGGAGCATTTAGTATATCCTCCTCGCCCACCGTGGTACCTTTCCATTTTTCTGTTTCTCACAGAAGGCTCTCCACAGTTTGGGAAGTGGCTGGCTCAAAATTAGTCATTTCGTCCGGCTCAAAATAAGTCATTTATTGTGATTCAGTTTCTCAGAAGGGGCAGACGGTATCAAGCTCAAGTGCTGTGTGTCATTGAAGCACTATGAGTGTCCTTTGGAGCACATAGGGGATAAGAACAGTAGGCTTGGAGATGTTTCATGGCTCTCAGGAGGTTGCCATTCACAGTAAGGATGAGAAGAGACTGTGAGAGAGAGAAAAAAGATTAGGGGTGGCTGTAGCATCTTGCCTTGACTGTCAAGTGACCAAGTTACAATTACGGCAAGCAGCCATTTTTCCATTTTCAAATTACTTACTTTCACTTCCAAAACTTGGGCAAGTCTTTTGACAAATTCAAGGTTCTCAATTCCCTAAAAATAAAAAGAAAACCCTTTATTTGCTTAGTGTAACAGCCCTTAACCTAAAAAGTGTTCCCAAACGAGAATTTGTGTATGTCCTCAAGTGCAACCATGGATGGTAGCGGAATTATTCTTTTTTTTTTTGTGGTATTTAGTGAATGCAAATGCAAAATTTGATACTTCTGGCTCCTTTTACAGCCCTTCTGTCCCTCTTTGGTATTGCAGGTTAGGGAAATAACAACATCACTCTACCATTCAAACTAGAAAAAACCCCTCCCACAACATCAGTCTCATTTACATCTTTTACACTGATGTTTTGGGTATGGATTGTTTGAAAATGTATATACTCACCCCATCCAAATTATTAGCTAAATCCTTAAGGTATTTTGGACCAAAGTGGCTCTTTGAGGTGAGCTGCAGTAAATGGTGTGTTATAATTGAGCAGCGTCTTCGTCATAGGTTCTTGTCCCTGAGATGCTAATTGGACACTGAGGTGAAAGAGCAATGTTTTAAAAATGTCTCAAAAATTAGTTTTATGCAAATCGGAATTCTCTTCTAAATGCTCCTTATACATTTAAACTCACATTAGCATTTGTGTCAGTTTTTTCCCTTTCTGCCAATATCAGCTTATGGAAATGCCCTCATTTTAGCATTTTGTCTGGCTGACTCATATACCGATATGAACGTCATTGTATACTCCAGGAGGACAGGGGTTCATACAGCCTCAGGAAAATGAGGTGGGCAAAAGTTTGAAGAGCCCCTCAGCAGCACACAGACAACCTTACCTTTATTTTGCTTGGGCACCACAAACCATGCTGGGGAACCAACTCTTCATTTACAAATTCACCCCTGCCAATAATCACTTAGAATCTTTTGATAGGAGCAAAGCTTATTATCCCCTTTGCCACAGGGTTTCCTCATTTGTTCTGGGTAAATATTTGATATTTTGACTGTTTTCCAAAATGGCTGAGAATGTGGCCAGGGTGTGGCCCTAGACCCACACACATCAGGCCCAACACTTTTAGCTGTTCTTGGGGCAAACCCATCTTTCTGCCCCGAATGAGTGATGTTTGTTTTTGGCAGTTCTTAAGGGGAAGTTTGATGTGTGAATTCCTGGATACAGTGCTTGTATTTTACTGATACAAGATTTTGCGCTTTTGTAAACATAAAGAGGAGCGCTCGATAGGCCTCTGTGTTCGCTTGATTTGAACGAGAAGGGAGAGGTTCAGAATTTTTTATCAGGCTTTTAGACCAGCTGATTCAGCCAGTATGGACAACTTTTAGCAGGGATTTGAGATGGAATATGCAACACAATTTTTGTACCAATTCTGGTAAATTCTGTTTGTGAAATGTACAGGGATTACACTGAGTAGTCATTGTTGAATTTGTCATTTTACATCTTATGTACACTGATCAGCCAAAACATTAAAACCACAGACAGGTGAAGTGAATAACATTATAATGGCACTTGTCAAGGGGTGGGCTATATTAGTTGGAAGCAGGAAAAATGGGCAAGCATAAAGATTTGAGTGACTTTGACAAGGACCAAATTGTGATGGCTAGACGACTGGGTCAGAGCATCTCCAAAACAGCAGGTCTGGTGGGGTGTTCCTGGTATGCAGTGGTCATTACCTACCAAAAGTGGTCCAAGGAAGGACAACCGGTGAACCGGCGACAGGGTCATGGGCATCCAAGACTCATTGATGCACATGGTGTGGGGGGAGAAGGCTAGACCATCTGGTCCAATCCCATAGAAGAGCTACTGTAGCTAAAATTTCTGAAAACGTTAATACTGGCTATGATAGACAAGTGTCAGAACACAGTGCATCACAGCTTGCTGTGTGTGGGACTGCATAACCGCAGACTGGTCAGAGTGCCCATTGATCCCTGTCCACCGCTGAAAGCACTTACAGTGGGCGCGTGAATATCAGAACTGGGCTTTGAAGCAATGGAAGAAGGTGGCTTGGTCTGATGAATCACGTTTTCTTTTACATCATGTGGACGGCCAGGTGCGTATGCATTGTTTACCTGGGGGAGAGATGGCACTAGGATGCAGTATGGGAAGAAGGCAAGCCAGTGGAGGGAGTTTGATGCTCTGGGCAACGTTCTGCTGGGAAAACTTGGGTCTTGGCATTCATGTGGATGTTGCTTTGACAGGTACCATTACTTAAACATTGTTGCAGACGAAGTACACCCCTTCATGGCAACAGCACAGGGAGTACTGGTGATTTCAATGTTTTGGAATACTGGTGGTTTCCACGTTTTGGCTGATCGGTGTATATTGATGGTATTCTTTGTGCTTTTGTTAACATACCCCAGGTGTGGAATTTTATTTTGCTCCTGTAAACCTGTCATACTTCCTCTCATATACATAGACTTTATTGACACTGACTAGTACTTCTTAAACTTACTTTTTAAATTTGTGTAAATTTCACACAAAGCAATGCATCAAGTCAAATTCCCAAAATGTGAAAGTATATTTAGCAAATAAAAAAACTCTTGATTCTGAAAAAAAAAATTCATATTCGACATTGTACCCCAATGTGAAATTCCTCCACTGTGTTGATTGCCTGATGAAACATATTCATCACAAAAATATCAGAGCACAAGCAAAACATTTGCATGCATAATGCTCACACAAAAAAGTAGATAAAATCCTCTATGCAACAGTATAATGCATCTATGATTGATTATTACAGAGGTAATGCATTCTCCCATTTGATATGAATGAACTCATGCCAGGGAGACACAGATTCGATCCAAATACATTTGAGAGATTGGAGCACACGTGGTGTCAAAAAGATGTGAATCAAAGTGCTAGAGTTAACTTAAACCATCCATCCATCCATTATCTGAACTGCTTATCCTGCTCTCAGGGTCGCGGGGATGCTGGAGCCTATTCCAGCAGTCACTGGGCAACAGGCGGGGAGACACCCTGAACAGGCTGCCAGGCCATCACACACACACACACACACACACACACACACACACACACACACACACACCTAGGGACAATTTAGTATGGCCAATTCACCTGACTTACATGTCTTTGGACTGTGGGAGGAAACCGGAGCCCCCAGAGGAAACCCATGCAGACACGGGGAGAACATGTACACTCCACACAGAGGACGACCTGGGATGACCCCCAAGGTTGGACTACCCTGGGGCTCGAACCCAGGACCATCTTCCTGTGAGGTGACCGTGCTAACCACTGCGCCACCGTGCCACCCTGCTAACTTAAACAGCAAATTTAATGTCTAGCTAGGAAAACATGGTTATGGTAGAAATCTGACATGTTGCTGTGTGAGTGCTTAACCCCGATATCAGCTCAGCTCCACCCTAACAGGAATTGTTTGAAACAATCACAATATTGGTCTCTTTTGAGGAAAATTTAACCCTAACCCTAACCCGATTTTCAAGAACAAGGGTGATGTGCAGAACTGTAGCAACTACAGAGGTATAAAGTTGATCAGCCACAGCATGAAGATATGGGAAAGAGTAATAGAAGCTAGGTTAAGAGGAGAGGTGATGATTAGCAAGCAGAAGTATGGTTTCATGCCACGAAAGAACACCACAGATGCGATGTTTGCTTTGAGAATGTTGATTGAGAAGTATAGAGAAGGCCAGAAGGAGTTACATTGTCTCTTTGTAGATTTAGAGAAAGCATATGACAGGGTGCCGAGAGAGGAGGTGTGGTATTGTATGAGGAAGTCGGGAGTTGCAGAGAAGTATGTAGGAGTGGTACAGGATATGTATGAGGGAAGTGTGACAATGGTGAGGTGTGCGGTTGGAATGACAGATTGGTTCAAGGTGGAGGTGGGATTACATCAAGGATCGGATCTGAGCCCTTTCTTGTTTGCAATGGTGATGGACAGGTTGATGGACGAGATCAGGCAGGAGTCTCCGTGGACGATGATGTTTGCAGATGACATTGTGATCTGTAGCGAGAGTAGGGTGCAGGTTGAGGAGAGCCTGGAGAGAAGAGGAATGAAAGTCAGTTGGAGCAAGGCGGAATACCTATGCGTGAATGAGAGGGAGGATGGCGGGATGGTGAGGATGCAAAGAGTAGAGGTGACGAAGGCGTATGAGTTTAAATACTTGGGGTCAACTGTCCAAAGTAATGGGGAGTGCAGAAGAGAGGTGAAGAAGAGAGTGCAGGCAGGGTGGAGTGGGTGGAGAAGAGTGTCAGGGATTTGCAACAGAAGGTAACAGCAAGAGTTAAAGGGAAGGTTTACAAAATGGTTGTGAGACCAGCTATGTTATATGGTTTGGAGACAGTGGCACTGATGAAAAGACAGGAGGCAGAGCTGGAGGTGGTAGAGTTGAAGATGCTAAGATTTTCATTGGGAGTGACAAAGAAGGACAGGATTAGGAATGATTATATTAGAGGGACAGCTCAGGTTGAACGGTTTGGAGACAAAGCAAGAGAGGCAAGATTGAGATGGTTTGGACATGTGTGGAGGAGAGATGCTGGGTATATTGGGAGAAGGATGCTGAATATGGAGCTGCCAGGAAGAGGAAAAGAGGAAGGCTAAAGAGGAGGTTTATGGATGTGGTGAGGGAAGACATGCAGGTGGCTGGTGTGACAGAGGAAGATGCAGAAGACAGGAAGAAATGGAAACGGATGATCTGCTGTGGCGACCCCTAATGGGAGCAGCCGAAAGTAGTAGCAGTAGATGTCACTACGGGGAAATGTTCTGTTGATTTCACTGTACTTTGAGGTCCATCATTGTTTTGTTTGGCAGTTATTCCCCAAGTATAGGACTAGCCCGTAGCAAATAGGCCCTCTGTGAGAAAAGGGCAAGTGGATACGTATATTGACAAATGCAGTGACATTTCAGTAGAGGGGTAGCCATAGGCAGTGTGCAGTAGCAATAAGGAAAGATGGAGAAACAGGACTTTGAAACCCATATAATGTTATGGTAGTGGCATCAAGGTTTTTTCTGGCTCAAATCAAGGTGGAGTTGGCACCATCCTGATCGTGCGCACACACATGCATGTGTAACGTGCCTTCAGCTGGCTCAAGCAAACACGTTCTTTTACAAGCAAAATATTTTAGGCGTTCTAATAATTTTATGATTGAAGAAAATGACAATTATCACATTAAACATTTTATTTAAAAAAAAATAAAGGTGCCCTGTTCAGCATTAAATTAAATACAACATAAATGCTAATGTATTAATTCATACACTTAACAGCAAAGTTGTTTAAGATTAAATCAAATATAACATAAGCTGTTGTTCTCATTTAAAGTTCACATGGGCCCTCTTTCATTGTAGTTGAACATAAATTTAACATAAAAGCCTTTGCTTTAATTTACGCTTTTCACAACTGGAAACTTCTGAAAAATTGCAGCTCTTTTTTCCTCTGGCAGTTTTGGCAGCGCCTTTCCAGTTGCACTGTGCTGATTACGATACAGTGCCACCACATCGGTGACGGCATAATGCCGCAGTTGAAATGACATCCACCAAGTGCAACGCTCATTAGAAAAGTTTTTTCCATAAAGACACCAGTTGAGAGCTGGAGGTGGGAGGGAATTTAAGAGAGGCGGTCGCCTCGTAATTCTGCAGGAAAAACCCTGGGCATAATGCATGTTATATTGGCCTAGCTATAGATTTTTTTTCCCGCAATGTTTTTTTTTTTTTTTCCTCCAGAGAGGCAGTTCCTCTCACAAGAAAAAGCAAAGGCGAGGGTAGACATCCAACTGTTACGAATGGGTGTTTAAGCTGCCAGCTAACATGTAACCAACGAAAGAGCAAATTACGAAACATTTGGTGTTGCGCTTCCTGAAAAGCCCCTTGTTTTTGATCTGAATTCTCTGAAGGTTTGCCTAATTTCTGTCCAGTCTTGGTTCACTGTACAAAAGGTAATCTTCAAAGTTAGCATGTAAATCTTTTGAATACCATTGACTGTGGATTCAGAATTTAATCAGCCATGTGAGTATCTGTGCTTTAAATGTAATCAGGGGGAAAAGATAAAATGATTGCACGTAAGTTCCTAGGTTAGTAGAATGGTTAGTAGAACTGACCCTTTCTTCAGGGCCACACACAATGTTCACAGCATTTTTGCTAGTGGGCAGTGGCCTGACCACATTCAGTGGTCCACTTTGCCTGCCCCATTACTAAAGGAGAGACATACTCTGCTGACTCTGTTTACTGGCCAATGCTACAGCTGTATGGTTTAACAAGTGATAGTTGTCGGCAAGTTTTTTGCTTCTGCAGTTGTTTGGCACATCTAACAGTGATTCCCAACTGCAGCACCCGGGACCACTTGTATTGCAAGTTTTCTATTCTGCCAAGTGTCCAGCAATCTAATGAAGTAGTTTTCAGACCAGACGCAACAGGTGAACTTAATTGAGGACCAGAGTCGGGAACCACTGATGCATAATGTTTCACTCTCTTTAATTGTAATGAAAGGGCTTTCCATGTTATGCAGAGAGATTTTTAGGCTTGGGATGCTGCAAAACACCAGAATATCAATCTGCCAGGATGTCACTTGGAATGGTTACTATTCTGAAGTGGGAGAAAGAGGTGCAGATTGGTCTATGATCACTCTATGATTTCATGTTATTTCCTGGCATGATTATTAGGCCCTTTGGTCCAACAGATATTACTTTGGGAAGAGGTCTTCTAGTTGGTTGAGAGTACTTGCCTGCTCAACTGTTCTTGCATCTTTTGTAAGTACATAAGAATGAATGTCCCCAGACATCATACCTGCAATATACTGTCTGAAAACTCAGCTTACAAAAGTTGCTGAGGGAGAGTGGACAGCCTTGTTTGGAGGGAAGGAAGGAGGGGGGAGAAGTGAAGGGAGAGAGTGCAAAAGAGAGATGGAGAGAGCCATCTGGAAAGAGAATACACCACTCAGTTATTCTGCCTAGCACCTTTTGTAGAGAGGTGTCACCCTGCCTCTCCACACATGTCTCTTCATTTACATCATGAGGTTTTTGCCTACAGGGCACTCAACACCTTGCTGTGGTCAGGGACGAGGGATCCTTGTGAGAGTCCGGCCTGCCTGCTTTTTAGTTGGCAATTTGTAAACATTTTTTTGAGCATTTTGAAATTTGCTATTGGTTGAAATGACAGAATATGTACCGTAGAGTATCTGGTCAGAAACTGATAACACAGGTCTGCTATTAAGTAGGCACTGCCGCGTCACAATCCTAACATCAATTATTTGATGTTAAGCGAACTAAGCGAGGCTAATCGCAGGGGAGTTAGAGCAGTTGTTGACATTGCATGATGTCTGCGTATTATGTTGTTAGCCCTTATGAGCCCTCTACTTCATACTACTTAACAGGGAGATATATGATTCTCTGGCACTTAAGGGCCAAGCACACCATTAACACAGCCAGGGTGAGTGTGATTCTAGTCACCTATGAAATCCATTTTATCCGCCCCGCCCCCCCATTTTGATTTTACTCCCACTGGAGCCACCTATGATCTATGCACCTGTGGTATCACAAACTGCTTTAATAGAAAATCTGCACCAAATGATATATTTTATGCTTAAGCACAGCTGATGCTACAGGTAAATGTATATCCATGACTGGCTCCTAGTGCATTTCCCTCATAGTGGAGATAGTTGCCATGACTACAGGTAACCCAGTTTCACCACCTATTGCCTTAGCAGTTCTTGTTAGCGTTGCTTGGACGTAATTTAGTTTCTGGGCTTTGGCACTCCCGTAGATATGAATTCAACATTGCCATCTCCGGAGCTGTTAAGGTATGGGTTCGACCATAATGTGTATCTATTTATCATATTTAGTGTAACTTTTAAAAATGTTGTGGTTTCAAAAATTTTCAAAATTTTTTGCTCCCTGTCATGCAAAAGATAAATGAACTTTCTGTGTGTGTTGGGTGTCACAAACACATATACACATACATGTAAATATACAAAAGATGCTCACAAACCATCATGCCACTATGCAACTTAAAAGCATCCCTTGAGAGGTGCCCACTTATAAAACCATCCATACGACACTGCAGATTTAACTGAAGCCTTTTTAACATCAGCCTCTTTTTTGCTACAGGTGGAATAGTGTGTGTGTGTGTGTGTGTGTGTGTGTGTGTGTGTGTTTGACTCAACTACATAAAATGGGTTTTGCAGCTACGCAGGACTCTTGTCAAGCCTTTTTTTAAACATTAAAAGCCTGGTTAATGGGCTAAATGCATTGAGCTCCTTGTAAGTTTTTGTTACAGACTCTACAACAGGGGCGTCTCTGGCTCATAGGACATTGAATGTAGGCAGCACTTCATAAGGCTGAAGCCGAGGATTTTTCTATTCAAGTCTAGATGGAAAAGAAGAGTCATGCCGTCAGGGCTCCTAGACTCTTAAACGACCTGCCTCAAGGAGGTTGGCACATTATCTGTCATTTTTTTAAATAACTCCTCAAAACTTACTTCTATGGGCTTGCCTCTAATGATCTGTGCTATAATGTTCTCAGCCTCCCTTTTAATGTGTTGCTTTTATGTTTGCTGCTTTGATTGTTTTTGCTGTAGTCTTTACTTAACTATAATTTTCTTTAGCTTCTTTGTGATGACTTACTTAACTGTGCTCTAAGTACACTACAAATGCAGATTAGATTAGATTTTTTAAAATTAATTTGTTATTGTGTTCAGTATTAAAAAGACAGTTCCTTCTTCTGCCTTTGGCATCACCAAAGCATATGACTAGGTTGTGTTTATTATCTTAATCTACAAATCAGTTAGCCCAACAATCTCTGTATTGTGTTTATTACATTGTAGAATGTGTTCTCGTTAGCCAGTACACTCAATATATTCAGTTCATCCACCAGAAAATGCCCTCCACTCTATTTTTCATGGGGAGCTGCTGTACCATCTACGTTCTTAGTTGAGGAATAATAATCGGTGATCACTCAGGGTCAGGTATGACTGTCCTCCCTCTGGGTCCTTCTGGGTCCTCAGGTGGGTGTAGAGGCCGATCCTGGTGCAGCATAATGGGAGGACGCCTGCATGTGACAGCTTTTTACATGGAGTGGCTGATGCGCCTGCAGCCACCACATGGTCCTTGGCGGGGTAGTGGCCAGAGTCCAATGGCATGGAGAACCAAGATGATTGGGGACCACCCTCTGTTGCAGCCCTCATCCACCTTCACTACCTTTGTGACCTGGAGACATCTTCCGCCTGTTCTGCTGTTGAGGTCTTTGTTGAGGTCTTTGTTGGATTGCGCTTCATCTGGAATCTTGGGTCATTGGTACATACAAGCTTCTCCACCATGGCATGGTGGTGATCCAGGAGAAGAGTTGAGGAAGTAAGGTCAGCGAAGTAATGGTGTGTATGTATACCCATGTTTGGAAATTACAGTTAGTGTTAGCCACAGGAGGAAAAAGAACCTATTCATTCACTGGCCTCAGTGGCTGGTTAATCCTATCGTTCTCCAGCCACTTTCACTATTTTACCAGCCAGCTAGAGATGGTAAATATGCTGCATTTATGCAGTGCTTTTCTAGTCTACTGACCACTCAAAGTCCCTTACAGTGTATGCCTCACATTCACCCATTCACACACACATTAATACACTGATGGCGGAGGCTGCCATGCAAGGCACTAACCTGCTCATCAGGAGCAGTTAGGGGTTCAGTGTCTTGCTCAAGGACACTTCAACATGCTCTCTGAAGGAGCTGGGGATCGAACCAGGAACCTTCTGATTACTAGATGACCCGCTCCACCTTCTGAGCCATGCCGCCAGATATAAAATAAAGAGGGAGGTTTAACTGATGGTTGCCACTAGCCCGTGACCAGGATAAACCAAATTGCCATCTACAGCCAAAAAGTCTCACAATTTGGCTTTTGGCTGGTGTTTTGTTATATGTATTAGTTTTGCTGCATTTTGCTGTAGTTCTGGGTTATTCATTAGTTGTTACTTACTCCTTTTATTTTGTGCAAGAACAACAATTTGACAACCATTTTTTTATTCCTATAAGTTGAAACTTCAGACTGGCTTTTTGTTCCTTCGCTGTTCATCTCATTTATCTCACTGTATAAACATGAAGGTAAATATCCCTCTCAACTACACATTTGTGTTGATTGACACGCTGTGTACTTGTTTGTGTCATAGAGCCTGAACGCATCCAAATTATTTTGCATCATCTCTTTACTTTCAATCAAAACCTTTTGAAATGTAAAACAACCTGCATCTTTTTCCCAGGGTCCTTCCTCAGGTGTTATCATGTAAAAATAAATAAATAAATAAATAAAATGTACCATCTATCCTACGTATTAAAACTGCAAACTGGGTCATCTGTGAAGCGTGACACAAGTCCTCACTATGGTCCACAGTATTCAAACTCACATGCTCACCATGTGATGGCCATGGCAGTATCTATTAGTTTATTTTTCTTCAAGTAAGTAATTTCCCCCATTGACCTGCTCCCTTTCTACTGGTATTATAAAACAAATAAGATGTTCAATCCATTGACTGGCTCAACCCACTCAATTCAACACAGGGTTGCTTTGACCAGGTCCTGGCAAGGTCCCCAGTCCATAGCACCCCTGTACATTCATTCATTATCAAAACTGCTTATCCTTACTCAGGGTCGCGGGGATGCTGGAGCCTATCCCAGAAGTCATTGGGCGGCAGGTGGGGAGACACCCTGGACAAGCCACCAGTTCATCACAGGGCCCACACACACACACACACACACACACACACACACTTAGGGACAGTTTAGCATGGCCGATTCACCTGACCTACATGTCTTTGGACTGTGGGAGGAAACCGGAGCACCCGGAGGAAACCCACGCAGACACCCCTGTACAATCACTTGCATATATTCATAGCTATGGACAATTTGGAGTCACCATTTCGCTTACTAGTCTTTGGACTGTAGGAGGAAACTGCAGCATTTGGTTGGAACTCACATGGACACTGAGGGATGATGTGAACTCCACACTTAAGGTTTGGGGTTGGACCCAGGACCCTCTCTCTGCAACAGTGAGGCCACTCTGCCAGTCTGTAAAAACATGTTGGATAAGGATATATATGGTGCTGAAATGATTAGTTGATTAATCGATTATAATTCTGGTAATCAATCGCATTCAAATGTAGAAATATACATTCCCAACACTGGACATGATTTGTTTGTTGTCTGTTGTCAGACAATAGTGTGTGTATTGTTATATATTGGGGCAAACGCCATCACACATAACTTCTTCGTTAACATTGTGGTGCTCTTTATCAAATATGTCCTTTTTGTCTCATTTCCTGAGTCGCCTCTCTCATCTGCTCATTGTGTTGCTTGTAGAGTACAGGTGCAACATCTCAGTGTTCTCATTGTGTTTGTGAGTTTTGTGTGTGTGTGTGTGTGTGAACCAGGTTCCACAGTCGCTCAATAGTGTGGTACAATTACAAGAAAATAATTTGTGAGGATGTAGCTAATTATCACGGGCCAAATGGGTTGTTTATTTAGCTTTTCATTTTCAACAAGGTTCAATTTTTATTTTCTATTTTTCAATTTTCAGACAATTTCCTGTTTCTTTTCTCAAAAGGTTTATACAGTCACAACTGGGGGCTGACAGAACAATCTTCTTCTACTTCATCTTCTACTGCTGGCAGTTGGGTACCTTGCTCAAGGACACCACGATGATTGTTTTTAGGGCTGTCCCGAATACTTTTTGACAAGCTTCAGATATTCAGGACATTTTTTGAACGAATATCTGAATATTTGTTCAAAACCAATCAAATCAAATCAAGGTCCAAGACAGGTGATGGATGAACAGTGACAACGGTCATTTAATGCTTAAATGTTGACTGAAAAGTGACAACAATAAGGTATTTAAAAAAAACGAAGTTTATTAAATGAATGAACATGGGAACAGGTTGGGAACAGAATAGCCTTAAACACTGGTTTCCAAATTTGAGGCCCGTCTCCCCTGAGGGGCACCAAAGAGTTTCAGGGGAGGTGAGGAGGGGAAAAAAAGAGCAGGAGAATACAAGAAAATGTGGAAACCCAGCAGAAAGCACAGAAGGTATTACGATTTATATTTAAAGTTGGGAATTTCTTGGCTGTACACTGACTGCTCCCATTAAGGTAGAGAAGGCAATGTAGGCTGTCCCTGGTAGGGTTAGAAAGAGTGAACGATGTCAGTGTTGTAGTGGCGGGTATACCCAGGTACACAGAGTATAACCACCTCTTTTTCTGTCCTTTTACAGTATAATCACCTGTCAGCCAAAAAGCCATTGAAATATACGTATAGGAGACTTTCTCCTTAGTGAGCTACCCATCTCAGTCGCAGTATACCTACCCTCTCAACAACCGCTACACCATTGAACAAGCTGTATTTTCCCAGAGTGCGTATTAACCTTAAAAGGTCAGCATTGCACACCATTGGGTTGCGTACATTTTCATGTTCTCCATTCGGTTTTAGTTATTTATTTGATTTTTTTCTCTCCCCCTTTTTCTTCCCAATTGTACCTGGCCAATCACCCCGCTCTCTGAGCCATCCCTGTCGTTGTTCCACCCCCTCTGCCGATCCGGGGAAGGCTGCACACTACCGCATGCCTCCCCTGATACAGGTGGAGTTGCCAGCCGCTTCTTTTCACCTGACAGAGAGGGGTTTCTCCAGGGAGATGTAGTGCGTGGGAGGATCACGCTATTCCAACCCCCCCCCGAACAGGCGCCCCGACCGACCAGAGGAGGTGCTAGTGCAGCGACCAGGACACCTACCCATATCCGGCTTCCCATCCGCAGCCCGCAGGAACAGCCAATTGTGTCTGTAGGGACGGCCAACCAGGCCGGAGGTAACACAGGGATTCGATCCGGCTATCCCCGTGTTGGTAGGCAATGGAGTAGACCGCTATGCTACCTGGATGCCCCCCTCCGTTTTGTTTTATTAAAAGGTGATGGATATGTTCCATTCCATTATCCAAACCACTTATCCTGCTCTTAGGGTCGCGGGGATGCCGGAGCCTATCCTAGCAGTCATTGGACAGCAGGCGGGGAGACACCCTGGACAGGCCGCCAGGCCATGTTCCATTTTTTTTTCTACTTCAGAGACATGCACAAATAGGCATTGACCTACGTATATACTAATTGTTAACCACTTTTATCGATTTTTATTAAAATGTAGGAGATTTCCGTCACAAGGCGCTGTGAAGTGATGGGCGATGGTTTGACACAGCAGCTTTGGAGGGACATCGTGGACTGCGAGTGTTTCTCACTACAATTGGACGAGTCTACGGACATAAGTGATACGGCCCAATTGTACATTTTCATTCGCATGGTGTTTCAAGATATGACCGCAAAAGAGGAGCTGTTAACAATACTACCCATGAAGGAACACACGCGGGGAGAGGACATTTTTCAGATCTTCAAAAACTTTGTGGATAAAATCCAGCTCCCATTGTGTAAACTGGTGTCAATCACCACGGACGGTGCGCCTGCTATGGTGGGCCGCTCGAATGGATTTATTGCCAAGTGCAGGGAGGACGATGCTTTCCCTGACTTCCTTAATTACCATTGCATAATACACCAACAAGCATTATGCGCAAAAATGCTAAACATGAAAGAGATCATGGATGTGGCAACCAAAATCGCCTGTTCTATTCGAGTGAGGTCTCTTCAAAGACGGTTGTTTGGTACACATTTGGAAGAGGCCGACTGTAACTACTCTGACCTCTTGCTACACACTGACGTGAGATGGCTTAGTAGAGGGAGATTCTTGCAGAGATTTCGAGAGCTCTGTCCGGAGATTAAGGAGTTTCTCCTTATCACTAAACATGCGGAACACAAGCAACTTAATGACAATCAGTGGCTGCTAGACTTGGCGTTTTTAACTGATTTAACCAACATGCTGAACGAGCTTAATTTAGAGCTGCAAGGAAAAGACAAAAGTGTGGTAAACATGATCAGCTCAGTTAACGCTTTCAAACGGAAAATGCAACTTCTGTCCTCAAAGTTGCAGCGCCGTGATTTGGGAAACTTCCGAGACCTTGCAGCAGAGCTGGAGAAGCAAGGGAGGGCGTCTGCGCAACCTGACAGTGCACGCTACACAGAGCAGATTGAAAATGTCCGGTCAGACTTTGACAAACGGTTTCAACACTTTCCTTTGCTTGAGCCAATTGCTACATTTATGTGCTACCCATTTGGGGAAGATACAGAGGTGGATTCCCTCGCCTCAAAAATGGCAACACTGTTTCACCTGAACTCGTCTGCAGTGGAGGATGAGATGCTGACAGTACAGGCTGACATTCAGCTTAAGTCCAGGGCGCATGGAGAGTTTTGGAACTTACTTACAGAGGACAAGTACCTAAACATGAGGAAATGCGCAACCTCCTTGACGGCATTATTCGGCTCTACTTATTTGTGTGAGTCAGCCTTTTCTCACATGAAGATTATCAAGTCCAAATACCGTTCCACCAGGACAGATGATCATTTGGAGGCCTGCTTGAGGCTGGCTACCAGCAGCTACTGTCCGAACTATGCAACCCTGTCTGACTCCCTCCAGTGCAGGTCATCCTCAGAGTAGAGAGGTAGAGATCACAAATCTATTTACCACAGCTGTAAAGTTTCATGCAGTGATGCAATTTCAACATAGTGTAGTAGCAAATGCTTGGTATGATTATTGCCTGTGTAAGATTCAATATAAATGCAAATTCATTGCAATACTGTATATGTAACACAACATGTATATAAATACACACACTGCATATAAATGTTCATATATATGTAAAACATGTATTGAGTATTTTTATTATTATTTTTAATATGAGTAGATCATTTTGACCTGGTCATTTTAAAAGTAGCTCACGAGTCAAAAAATTGTGGGCACCCCTGCATTAGATTATTTGGGGGAAAAAAAAAATCCATCCATTATCTGAAACCGCTTATCCTGCTGTCAGGGTCGTGGGGATGCTGGAGCCTATTATATATATATGTGTGTGTGTGTGTGTATATATATATATATATATATATACATACATATATACATATATATACATATACATATATATATACATATATATATATACATATATACACACATATATATATATATTTCATTGACTGCTAAATGGTGAAAGTAGCTTTGGATTAACTAACCACAATTGAAAAGTAGCCAACAAATGTTTATTTCGTTGGAAAGCAGCTGTGTGTGTGTGTGTGTGTGTGTGTGTGTGTGTGTGTGTGTGTGTGTGTGTGTGTGTGTGTACACCATGTTTAACTACACGTGTGTGTGTGTTTGTTCTCTGAGAGTAGTGGGTGTATTTTATAGAGTCCAACCGGTTAATCGGCATGAACTAATTGCAGAAAAATCAGTATTGGCTTTTGTAATGCCCAAATGTTTTCTTTAGAGGGCATAATGGGTTAAAAATGAAACGGAGAGACTGAAGATTGATCCCTCAACCATGTTATGAGTGTTGTCATTGCGTAGTTTGCAACTCCACTGTTTGCGACACACGTGTTTGGAACACCACAAATCACAGCAATCAGCTGCCCCAAACAGTCGGGCAGCATAGCCCGCGACAGAGATCATCTGTGTTCATTGTAAGTTGATAGTTGTCACGTAAAATACATTACTTAAATAATAATAAGTATCCCCCATCACTTCCCCTCTCAGCCTCAGTAATCCTCACAACATTCATGTCGGCCTTGCCTGGTTTTGCTGCAGTAATGTGAAAGCCGGTACCTTCAGCCAAACATCAAAACTACGTTTAACATTATGGTGGTTGAGTGGCGTAGGCTAAAATGTTGACCAACTTGATTGGAGGTTTATTTATGAAAGTTTGGCAGTTCTAGTGAGTAAACAAGCAACGGTCCTATCATTTCTCCCTTGTCACATCTAGAAATTCTCTGGCAAGATGGCTTACAGCAGCTAATAATGCTCTCCATTATTAATTAGGTTACCCACAAAGCTAGCTAATGCCATGTCAGTGCAAGACCGCTAACATTAATGAGCCATTAAACAATAGGGTTTAACTTACTCTACCTAAATAAAGCAGTGACTTGCATGTCTGTAGTTGCGGCACAGTGGTTAACGCAATCGCCTCACAGTAAGAAGGTCCTGGGTTCGAGCCCTGGGGTAGTCCAACCTTGGGGGTCGTCCCAGTTCGTCCTGTGTGGAGTTTGCATGTTCTCCCCGTGTCTGCGTGGGTTTCCTCCGGGGGCTCCGGTTTCCTCCCACAGTCCAAAGACAAGTAGGTCAGATGAATCATCCTTACTAAATTGTCCCAAGGTATGAATGTGTGTGTGTGTGTGTGTGTGTGTGTGTGTGTGTGTGTGTGTGTGTGTGTGTGTGTGTGTGTGTGTGTGTGTGTGTGTGTGTGTGTGTGTGTGGGCGGGCCCTGTGTGACAGTCTGACGGCCTGTCCAGGGTGTCTCCCCGCTTGCTGCCCAATGACTGCTGGGATAGGCTCCAGCATCCCCGCGACCCTGAGAGCAGGATAAGCTGTTCGGAAAATTGATGTCTGTAGTTACAGTCAATGCATTGGAAATGATAAAAGCAGCGCGGGCATGTAAATAAATGTGAGCTGAACAATTATCTAACATGGCTTGGTAGCCAAACAGAATTATCTAGCTACACATAACAGTCAGCAATTGACTGATGCTAAACATACAGTACTGATGTTTATTTAGCTATTTATTTTATTTTAGTTTTATTTATTCTTTATTGTTTCAGTGTTCATTTCTAGAATTGGTTGACAATTCATAACAATGTTAAAATAATAATTTTAAATATTCTTTTTTTTGTGGGTGGGGGTAATTTTTTTCCCTCCTTTCTCTCCCGAATCGTACATGGCCAACTACTCCACTCTTCCCGAGTCGTCCCAGTCACTGCTCCACCCCCTCTGTCAATCCAGGGAGGGCTGCAGACTGCCACATGCCTCCTCCGATACATGTGGAGTCACCAGCCACTTCTTTTCACCTGACAGTGAGGAGTTTCACCAGGGGGACATAGCGCGTGGGAGGATCACACTATTCCCCCCAGTTCCCCCTCTCCCCCGAACAGGCACCCCAACTCACCAGAGGACGTGCTAGTGCAGCGACCAGGACACGTAACCCGCATCCGGCTTCCCACCAGCAGACCATGGCCAATTGTGTCTGTATGGACGCCCGACCAAGCCAGAGGTAAAATGGGGATTCGAACCAGCGATCCCTGTGTTGGTAGGCAACAGAATAGACCGCCATGCCATGCCATGCCATCTGGATGCCCTAATGTTAAATATTCTTTAATAAAGTTATTTTTTAAGAAAGCAGCCTTCTGAGTATCTTTCCATAGTCATATCGGTGCAAAATTGTTGAACAATCCACATCGAAAAGATCTATTTTCGTTCCAGCTCAAAAATTCACTATATCGGCCGTCATATCGGTATTCGGTGAAATTTTCCCCTCTAAAATCGGTATCGGTCTCAGAAATCCCATATTGGTCAGACTCTAGTATTTTTTAGTTGAATCTAGGCTGTTGTGTGGGGTAAGTTGGCATGGCTGTGTTTAATAATGCATTATCCTGTGATGGAACAGCTGGGTATTGGCTTTCAGAGATTGGATCTCCTCCCCCAAACATACTTTTTCTTTCTTTCTTTTTTCTCTTTCTCTTTCTCTTTCTCTCTCGTTCTCTTTCTCTTTTTCTTTCTTACTTTCTACCAGCTATTGACAATAAAATATTTGACATTAATACATTTATATCAGAATTTTTCATTTGTGTATGTGTGTGTGTGTGTGTGTGTGTGGGTGTGTGTGCACGCACACGTGATGATTTGGGAACATGTGTGTGTTGCAGTGCTAGTTAAAGGAACACTCCAGTTTGCCATACATTTTGCTCTTAATAACTACATCCTCCATTGCATAGAGTCAAAAATATCCACACACTGAATATTTCTTTCTCTCTTTGTTGTCTCCAAGAGTCTTGCCGCCAGTGGCTGGTAAATACAAACATTATACCAACACTTTCCATTTGACAACTACACCTGCTACAGGAAAAAAAATGTCCTGTCATTTAATGGGATTCTGTTTGCAATCTCACTATCTGCTCGGTGCACACCCACTTGTACAAACACATGTAATGCACTCATCTGATTTCGAGCAAGCACCCATAATTGATTGTGAAAGTATGTTTGTCTTTGTGCATACCTCCAGAGTTTCTCTTGTGGAACACGTGGGTTGATGCTCTCTCTCTCTCTCTCTCTCTCTCTCTCTCTCTCTTTCATGCGCACGCGCGCGCGCGCGCACACACACACACACACACACACACACGCACACACATGCACACGCAGGGCTGAGGAACCAAGTCCAGATCCTTGTTGGCTCTCTGAATAGCATTCATTTTGTGTCTCACTATGGGGAATGTCTTCCGTGTGACATCATCAGAAGCTCTAATAACGTTACACTGGCCCTTATTGGCTGGCATCATTGATGTGTGTGTGTGTGTTTGTGTGTGTGTGTGTTTGTGTGTGTGTGTGTGTGTGTGTGTGTGTGTGTGTGTTGGAGAGGGAGGGAACCCCCTCGCAATATATTGGGTTGACCTTGTGTCAGTCATCATTCAAAAATATCTTTTAGCTTCTCACAGAAGCCTAATAGAACAGAGCGAACAACTTGGTCAGGGGGCTTTAGGAAGAGCAATTAGCTCTTTGTGTAATGGGCAAAGCCGGTTTCTAAGCAGCGTCTCACCCATTGGATAGTGGGGGCTATTGCTTTAGCCTAGACTAGCAAGGGCCTTACCATCCTGCCGGCCTGCGTTCACATTCCTCGTGGGGGCTGGTCTCTATTCAAGGAAGTCTCCATTCAGGAGGTGTGTGAGGAAGCCAGATGGGAATCACCTCACACATTTGTCAAGTTTTTCAGCCTAGGTGTCACAGCTCCTGGTTTGGCCCATGCAACCCTTAGTGTTGATGCTTCTTAAGTCAAGTTTCGTTTTTGTGAAGGGTCATGTGGAACAGTTCTCCTCTAAATAGGCTTGTCTGGCGATGTAGGAGGCAGGAATTCCACATAGTGAGCAGGCTTGAGCGAATGGATGAATATATCGGCAGTTAGGGATTGGCGGAGTCCAATCAGTGGTCGGGTTTTTTGGCCAATTTTTGTCCTTTTATTTTGCTAATTTAATGGCCTGCTTCCTTGAGAATTCAAATCAGTAAATAATTAACCAGTAAAGTTTAATTCAAAGCATGTGCGGATAGGAACTGGCAGTTGGAGTTGAGCCATATGCACATTGTTGTTGCATTGATTTCCGACGAGTCTTTCACAAAACAGGGCAGTGACTAAATGACAGTTAATCCGTCTCTAGTGGTTGCTGTCCAATCGATTAGTGCTGAAAAGTAAGATCAAGTCATAAATCATATTTGAGAACTAGACCAAAAACTATGTGAAGTTGTGTACCTTGATCATTTAATAGCATGGTTGTATCCCCAACTGTTTGTTCATTTGGAGGCTGCAAGCGGAGGTGTCCTTCTCTGATTCCGTCGGGCTCTTTTTTCTTTTCAAATCGTGTCCAACAGCTGTTCAGCCTGCCTTTACAGCTTATTGCTTAGCAAGATATCAAGGTGATTTATTTTGTGTAATTGAGTAGCATATAGGTTGTAATGTTTCAGTAAAATTAGATTTTCACATTAATGCTCATGCAAATTGGTAGTGTTAGAATCTTTTCCCCAACAATACTTGTTTGCAAAGACGGCAAATTACTTCATTTAGGTCCTTTGGCTTGCCTGTTGCATGAGGTTTAAATCCAAAATAATCCCAACTAAGGGATTTAGTATTCTTTTTTGCAACAAGCTCTTCCATGATTGCATTTGGGGGATGAAAATATCGGCAATCGCTGATTGTTGGGCTGAGGGTAGCCAGTAGGACTATTTTGACATATTGCCCAACCCTAATTGTGAGACATGACATGATTGCAAGAGAATGTCAAGTTACTTGCATAACCCAGTTCTCTGAATGGCATGCGTGAGTATCTCAATAGACCACCCTCCTTGCCAGTGAAGCAAGGAAGAGGCGAGCTTGTTTTGAATGACAACGTGAGGCCAGCCCAATATATTGGGAGGAGGGTCCCATCCCTCTCTGAATGATGCCAGCCAATAAAGTCTGGCATTATGTTATGAGACCTTCTGATAAGGTCACGCAGGAAATATTCCCTGTAGTGAGACACTCACCCATGCTGTTCGGAGAACCAGACTACGCAAGTAACCTAAAGGTCCTGGATCTTTTGGGAGGGGGGGGGGCTGGGGATTGGGCCTATGCCAAGGCCATGGCCAGTGTAATGACACAGTTATATGATAGTATCCCAATATTTCCATTGTCCTCTATGCACTTTTATTTGCCAGGATCTTATCATCTTTAACAAAATTGACTTTTTATGATATCAGAAATCTCGCTTAATGTTGGTTACTCTGTCTTCTGATAGACTCCTCACCCCCTAATTTCTCCTTTTTCAACCATCCTAGGTGATCTGGTTGGGGGGGGGGTTAAGTTGTTTATAATGACGACCTCAATTGCTCACTTATTTCCTTGGTTGTCTTTTCATCTTTTGAGTCATTGTGTTTAACTATTAGAGGGAACCTTAAAACTCTGCATCTTAATCTACAGATCCCCTAAATCAGTGTCTGACTTTCTTGATCAGTTCTCTGAACCTCTCTCTGTTGTAATACCAAACTATGATAGTTCTTATTGGGCGGCATGATGGCCCAGTGATTAGCACTGTTGCCTCACAGCAAGAAGATCCTGGGTTTAAATCCCAGGCCATCCCAGATCCTTTCTTTGTGGAGTTTGCATGTTCTCCCCCGTGTCTGCGTGGATTTCTTCCAGGTTCTCCGGTTTCCTCCCACTATCAAAAGACATGCGTGTTAGGGTTAATACTCCTTGCCTGTGCCCCTGACCAAGGCAATGGAAAGAACAACTGGAGTTGGTCCCCAGGCGCTGCAGCTGCCCAATGCTCCTATACAATAGGATGGGTTAAATGCTCATAACAAATCCATTGTAAGAATACAATGGCAAAACAAAGTGGCTTATTCTGGGAGATTTTAACATACATGTTTGCTATCCTGATAATTCTTTAGTCATAGAGTTTTTAAAGGGAGAATGAGTAGAATTTTCCTAAAAATCAGTGTATAGGCTCATAAAAAATAATCCCTCTCAATCATCATTTATGACCCACTAGATGTGTTTGGTGGTGTCTGTATCAGCAGGGACCCTGTCCTCTGCCTGAATTTTCTTTTTTTTCTGTGTACGGGACATTTCTCGAGGTTAATCTTTGGGCAGCAGGACTCTATAAAAACGTAGTGACCAGGTGCCAGATCGAGATCGTAAACACACATCCAAGAGGAAGCTACAACAATGGCAGACACAGTGCCGAAAAGATGCAGATATAGTCAAGCAGACAGAGCTCATTCCAAAATGAGAGTGAATCTGGGGTTGGCTTTCACCCACCGGCGACCACTGAAGGAGAGGATGGGAATTAAGGGACGCAGAGAATTAAGGGACACATAGTTGGCCTGTACACTGGGATGTGTTCTGGCAACTGCGGTGAGGGGCCGTGCACTTCTGGTGTCGTTGTGCTGGGGAGGAGGGGCCAACTTTGAATGTTGTGTTTACAAATCGCAATTGACAAATCCTACCGGTTCTACCTTTTAACATTGTTGAGTCTTTCAATTTAGCTAGAATTATCACAGGGCTTACTCATCAGGGCCTACCCATGATCTTATGCTTTCATATGGTTTTTCGATAGACAATATACTATGCAATGATGTTGATGTCTCTGTCCACAAATGCATAATGTTCACATTTGTGGTCCAAAATAATCTTTCCAATAATAAGCCCAAACCCTATGTGCTCTCACATTTTTAATAAGTCCTCTGTGGCAAAATTCACTGATGCTCTCCTGTCTTCCTCAGTTGACACTGGCTCTAGTGAAGATGTTGATACAGTCCTAAATAATTTTAATAATACCTGAACCCAGATCCTGGACCTGCCATGGATAATGGACAGCATATGTGCCCTAAAGAGCGACTGTTGTAACGCAAAGTGGAAGTGGAAAGCCTCTTATGAGAAATCTTAATATAGAGGTTAAAAGAGTATGGTATTCATCAGACCTTATTGAAACGAACCGACACAACTCCAGGGTTTTGTTCAGTGTAATTATCTGTGCCACAGAGGCTCCTTCGAGTGCCAGTATTGACTCCTCTGAGAAATGTGAAGAATTTTTAACCTTTGTTGTCAACAAAATCTCTAGCATCAGAATGCACATTACCCCCTCCTGCACAAGACACAACGATTTCTTTTAAAATTGCTGTTATCTTTGAAGCCTTCGACACAATGTCCATTGACACTCTCACTGAGGTGGTTAATAAAATGCAGCCCTCCTCTTGTGCTCTCGACATCCTGCCTGTGGGATTTCTGAAAGAATTATATGGATCTGTCAGCTCCTATAGTCTCTCCATAATCAACATGTCTGGTTCTCTCCCTGCTTATTTTAAAAATACAATTGTTCAACCTAGGTGTGCTGTGATATGGTATTGGCAATAACTGTGATATTTAAAAAATGAAATATTGATATGTCTATAGTACACATATGTAAATAACCCAGTGCCTGCCTCTTAAATCATTTCCATTTCTTTCCGTTTTCACTTTATCTCCCACCCCCAATGCCACACACACATACACACACACCTCTGACATGATGCCATAACACAGTAACTAGCTAGTGTGGCGAACGCCCAAATTATGTCCTTATAAATATAAGAAATCTAAACATCTCCGAAGCCTTGACAACAGCTTAATAATGACTCATCGTGGTAACTGTGACTTGGCGAAAGCCAGGTGACTGTCTTTTTTTTTTTTTTCCCGTCTTGGCTAAAACTTTGGGGGTTTGTGGATGTTTGTGCTTGTGAGTTAAGTGAACTGAACTGCATTTGGGAATACTTCCTTGTTTTGAGTTTTTGTTTGTTGGCTAACTGGAAAATCCCGAAATGGAGTATTTTTGTTGAGTGAACTGAACTGAATTGAACTGATAGTGATAACCAGGAAATCCAGAAGTAGAGTATATTTACTTTATAAACTGAACTGAATTATATGGAACTTTTTTATTCCCCTTTTGCTCTAATACAACTTATGAAAATTGACTGATGGTGTGGTTGAGTTTATTTAAATTGTCTTTTCCCCCCTGCATTGCAGTTAATTATAAATGTATTTGTGTTGTAAAAACAACAACCATGGGGTTATGGTAATCGGAATGCATGTATCCTTTTTGGGGTTTGACATTGAATCAGACTGGTTTAAACTTGGTCAAATCTCTACACTAGCTAGCTACTACCGCAGTGTGTGGTTACTACTACCACGCAAAATCATTTCATGAAAAATGGGAAGAGGAAAAAAATATGTAAGGATATGGCCAATGGACATTAAATCACAGAATATCAGAGTAGTTGGATGTCAGCCTGTGGTCTCACACGCAAACTCTCTGTCCCTTGCCTTCCACGAGTGATTTTGTTTCACTTGACATTGTATTGATGGCAGATGTTAGTCCTTGTGGATCTTTTTTTCATCAGTTCATCTGGTTGCGTTTTCACTATCCATTAAGTGTAATTGTTGTTTTTGTACGCTTTTGCACAGTTATGGATACAGACTCTCCCTACACTCTTATGTTGAGTGTAATTCATTTACAGTTTCATTTTTTACATTTTCATTTAGCAGACACTTTTATGCAAAGCGACGTACATCTGAGAGTTAATACAACACAAGCAAGGATCTAGTCAGGAAGTGACAACGCAAGTGTCCAAAAAAAAAAAAAAAAGGTTCAAGTCCGATAGGACATAGGTGTCAACAGGCAGTGCATAAAGGTAATGCATAGGGTGCAAAGAAGCAATTTTTTTTATACCACCAGGTGTGCAAAAAAAACAAAAAAACAGACAGAACGCACAATAAACAAAGTTAAATATGAATTTGACTGATAGCCTTATTGTTTTTGTTTCAAATTTTCTATCGATATCACAATAATATTGTTATCATGAATTCTTTTGGTCACGATAATTGTGTAGTGAAAATTAATATTGTGACAGCCCTAGTTCAACCCTTTCTGAAAAAAACCTCTTTAGACCCTAACTTGCTGGACAATTCAGACCAATTTCCAAACTGCCCTTTCTTTCCAAGGTTCTCGAAACAGTTGTTGCTGAACAACTGATTGCTTTTTTTAAATAGAAATTAACTCTTGAGACATTTCAGTCGGGATTTAGGACATTCCACAGTACAGAGACTGCACTCCTTAAAGTGATGAATGATCTGCTGGTTGCCACTGATGCTGGAAAATTTTCAGTTTTAGTTCTGTTAGATCTAAGTGCTACGTTTGAAACATTTGATCATTCTGTTTTATTAGAACGCCTCAAATACTGGGTTGGCATCTCTGGTTTAGCTTTAAAGTGGTTTTATTCATACATGTAAGTAAGATAGATCTTTTGGGGTAGCCATTGGCAAGTCACCATCATCTTCTGTAAAGATGACCTGCGGGGTTCCCCAGGGGTCTGTCCTTGGATCACTTTTGTTCTCTCTCTACATGTTATCCCTGGGGCATGTCATTCGCAGGCATAATGTAAGCTTCTATTCCTATGCAGATGACACTCAATTGTACCTCTCTTTTAATCCTGTTGATTTTAATCAAATTAATGCACTCCATGACTGCATGCATGACCTCAAATGCTGGATGGCTCAGCACTTCCTGCGGCTAAATACTGAAGTACTTATTATTGGCTCTGACACAGTTTAGGCTAATACTTCAAAACATCTGGGCTCTCTTTATCTGTCTCAAAATATAGCCCAAAATTACAAAAATCTTGGTGTCATCTTTGATAACCGGCAATCAATCGGGGTCGAGTATGACCGTCCTCCCTTTGGGTCCCTCTGGGTCCTCAGGTGGGTGTAGAAGCTCCTGCAGTCGCATAATGGGAGGATGCCTGCACGTGACAGCTTTTTACGTGGAGTGGCTGATGCACCTGTAGTCACCATAGGTCCTTGGCAGGGGGTGGCCAGAGTCCAATGGCATGGAGAACCAAGATGATTGGGGACCACCCGGTGTTGCAGCCTTCATCCACCTTCACTGCCGTTGTGACCTGGAGACGTCTTCCGCCAGTTCTGCCATTGAGGTCTTTGTTGGATTGCACTTCGCCTGGAACCTCCCCCTTGACCACCTTGGGTGACCCTACCAGGAGCCAAGCTCCGGACGGCATAGCTGTTGGGATCATTGGTACATGCAAGCTTCTCCACCATGGCAAGGTGACGATCCAAGAGAAGACAGTGTGTGTACAGCCCCGAAACAGCAACACAAACAATACCTCAGAGTATTGCCTCTCTCACTAGACAACCTTGTTTGTGGATATAAAAGTAATACATAACATACCTAACGCATCAGGAAGGTGATGTGTTAGATGCATCCACTTAAGCCGAAAATTACTGAACCATT
This sequence comes from Lampris incognitus, assembly GCF_029633865.1. Taxonomy (NCBI): domain Eukaryota; kingdom Metazoa; phylum Chordata; class Actinopteri; order Lampriformes; family Lampridae; genus Lampris; species Lampris incognitus. The sequence goes on from NC_079221.1 coordinate 26,381,753, forward strand.
ATTTGACGTCATATTTTTCCCCCCTTTTTCTCCCCAATTGTATCCAGCCAATCACCCCATTCTTCCAAGCTGTCCCGGTCGCTGCTCCACCCCCTCTGCCGAACCGGGGACGGCTGCAGACTACTACACTCACTGGCCACTTTATTAGGTACACCTTGCTAGTACCGGGTTGGACCCCCTTTTGCCTTCAGAACTGCCTGAATCCTTCGTGGCATAGATTCAACAAGGTACTGGAAACATTCCTCAGAGACTTTGGTCCATATTGACATGATAGCATCACGCAGTTGCTGCAGATTTGTCGGCTGCACATCCATGATGCGAATCTCCCGGTCCATCACATCCCAAGGGTGCTCTATTGGATTGAGATCTGGTGACTGTGGAGGCCATTTGAGTACAGTGAACTCATTGTCATGTTCAAGAAACCAGTCTGAGATGATTCGAGCTTTATAACATGGCGCGTTATCCTGCTGGAAGTAGCCATCAGAAGATGGGAACACTGTGGTCATAAAGGGACGGACATGGTCAGCAACAATACTCAGGTAGGCTGTGGCGTTGATACGATGCTCAGTTGGTACTAAGGGGCCCAAAGTGTGCCAAGAAAATATCCCCCACACCATTACACCACCACCACCAGCCTGAACCGTTGATACAAGGCAGGATGGATCCATGCTTTCATGTTGTTGATGCCAAATTCTGACCCTACCATCCGAATGTCGCAGCAGAAATCGAGACTCATCAGACCAGGCAACGTTTTTCCAATCTTCTATTGTCCAATTTTGGTGAGCCTGTGCGAATTGTAGCCTCAGTTTCCTGTTCTTAGCTGACAGGAGTGGCACCCGGTGTGGTCTTCTGCTGCTGTAGCCCATCTGCCTCAAGGTTCGACGTGTTGTGCGTTCAGAGATGCTCTTCTGTATACCTCGGTTGTAATGAGTGGTTATTTGAGTTACTGTTGCCTTTCTATCAGCTCGAACCAGTCTGGCCATTCTCCTCTGACCTCTGGCATCAACAAGGCATTTTCGCCCACAGAACTGCTGCTCACTGGATATTTTCTCTTTTTTGGACCATTCTCTGTAAACCCTAGAGATGGTTGTGCGTGAAAATCCCAGTAGATCAGCAGTTTCTGAAATACTCAGATCAGCCCGTCTGGCACCAACAACCATGCCACGTTCAAAGTCACTTAAATCACCTTTCTTCCCCATTCTGATGCTCGGTTTGAACTGCAGCAGATCGTCTTGACCATGTCTACATGCCTAAATGCATTGAGTTGCTGCCATGTGATTGGCTGATTAGAAATTTGCGTTAATGAGCAGTTGGACAGGTGTGCCTAATAAAGTGGCCGGTGAGTGTATATGCCTCCTCCGATACATGTGGAGTCGAAAGCCGCTTCTTTTCACCTGACTGAGTTTTGCCAGGGGGATGTAGCACGTGGGAGTATCATGCTATTCCCCTGTTTCCCCTCCCCCCCGAACAGGTGCCCCAACCGACCAGAGGAGGTGCTAGTCCAGCGACTAGGACACATATCCACATCCGGCTTCCCACCCACTATTTGACATCCTAGTTATAGAGCACATGTATCTGCTATTAGGGATCCAAGCAACAAAGCTGCTGGAACCTTCTTGTGTTTGTTCCAATTATTATTATTATTATTATTCCAGTGGGTTTTTTTTTAATTTGCTTTTAAAGTGTTTAGAATTCAAAAGCACAGGGTGTAGAGAACTAAACTTTCCTATTGAATTTCCCCATTGAATTTTCCACCATTTAAAATTTTCTGGAAAACCTACTTTTTTGAGCTCCTCCTAGAGTCTAGGTGGATAAATGGTGTAGTACCTAGACTTTCCATCCCAAGTTCATGGAATTTGGCATGTATCCTCCTCTGACGCCCATGACAAAATTTTATTAAAAGAAAGTTGATAAGTTTGCTGCAACAGGCCAATCAATTTTGGGGCTTGGCTTGTATTGTGTATTATCTAGTCAGATCTTTTGAACACAAATTTCAGCTGTCAGCATAGACAATTCTTTATGATTGATCATCATGACATTTGTTACACGTGCAGATATACTCCAGTTGTGAGCAAACAACATTTAGTCAGAATCAACTTGATGGTGGCACAACCTTCTTTACACTTTGGCATCTAGCTCAAAAATGTTTGGTTTTGAATGCTTGGGTCATGCCAAATCATGTGCAGGTACACTCCAAGATGTGAGCCTATAATATTTGGTCAGAATCTGCCAATAGGTGGTGCTTGTCTGAAACTGCTTGGACCATGTTAATTGCTATATTGTTTCGATTTAATTTTGCTATATTTGGTTTATCAGTTTAAAATTTTACTGTTAACCAAGTAAATTTGCAAACACCAGGAAGAAAAAAAGAAAAACCCATTTAAGAATAACTTACAATATCAGTGAGGAAGGCTCTGTTTACTACTGAATATCAATATAGATAAATATGAGTTGACCGATAAGCAAGGAATTGGGGGGAATTCATATTTGTCTTTCTGTACAGGTTGTAAAAATCAAGCTGTCTCAAACAGGTAAAAAGTTATTTTCATTTGCATTTGTTTCTATTTAAGCAATTTAGAAAAAAAATTCAGAAGTGTGAGCTATTTGTTTTGGTAAATTTGTTTCAATGCATTTGCATGCAGAAATGATGCAGGATAGCAAATATAGCAGAGTGGCCTCAATATGCCAGCACTTCTTTGACTTATATCTGAAAGGTCAACATTTCTATTGGCTGGTTAGTTTCCTCTCTTGCTGCTGTAGCCTTGGTATGTCACAATTCATTATCTGTGGTCAGTCACAGGGTCATGCCACATTCTCCACAGGTTGCAGATGGTGTCAGATGTCACTCAAAAGAGTTGTAAGCATTATGGCATTTTTACCAACTGAAGCAAGAGTTGATATGGTGGGAGACATGTTCTGTGAGTCTGTAATTTGGCTTCTTGTAGTTTTTAAGGGATGAAAGTGAGGGAAAAAGTCTTCTTTACCTACTCTGCCTAGCCAAAGTGAACACAAAGGCAAGGTAGTTAATGGGGATTGTGATGGCGCCCCGATAGCCAAATGGTTATGGTACATGCCACATAACCACAACGTTCCTAGTTCAATTCTAGCCAGTGACTTTTGTTGCATGTTGTACCCATCTCTCTTTCCCCTTTTTTATCTGCCACTTCACTATCCTTTATCCAATAAAGACAAAAATAGGAAAGAAAAAAAAAAGGAATTGTGATCCTTTGGAAATGTTTGTAGTTTGATGTACGATACCCATTTTTTGTCATAGTGTCAAAACAGTCCCTTAATATTACTAGGGTATACAGTATTATCAAGTTTAAAAAAATTGATAAAAAAAAAAGACATTGAAGGAGACCAGATGAAGCTGTCTTAGCTACACTACCATGCAAATTTGCAAATGTGCTCACGGCAAGATTTTTTTTTATTATTATTCACTTATCCACATGGATATCCTGTAGAACTTTTTTCTAAAAGTCTGGTGTGGAAATTTTGGAAAATGTCCTTCCAACTAATAAAGGGGATCAAGTGTTTAATCATGGCTTTAAATGATGATTTGTTCACCGTTTGGAATGACAGCCTTTTCTTTGGCTATATATGTTGCCATCACACCAGTATATGTTTTCCATCATGCATTTTCCCGTTTTTAGGCTATTTAATTATTTTTGCGAAAGGACCTGTTGTAGTCTGTTGTCAAGGTCCGACCTGAACTTTTCACAGAAAGTGAAACCCACATGTTGAAAATTTGAATGTTCAGAGGGGGACTTATGACTGACTCACCTGAGATACAGGAATATATTCTTCAAAAAATGTGGCACCTATTTTCTTACAATGTATTGTATATGTGGCTGTGTGCATGGATTGCATAACAAAATATGAGAAAGACCTTTGCCAACTGAAATGTGTGCTTTGTAGCATTCCACACACTTCGTGCTAATCACTTTATCACACATAATGAGTCAGATGTGTTGAACATCATTCACACCACATGGCCGACTCCAATATATTACGCATTCCTGCCTCATTTCATCACAGCCACATTGAATTTCATGCAAATGTCCCATGCCTTGGGTTTGTTCTGGTCACGCTTTGATTACGCATGTTGAAATTTGTCCTGATTTCTACCAGGCCTCTATTAAACCAGTAAATCAAATCTGAATGGAAACATTTATGTTGGGCTATTGAAATCAATAGCAACATTGTTTGATCAATTAAGCCACAGAATCCAGGTATAGAAATCCATGGAAATTTGGTTTGCAGCCACTTTTCAAATGTATAACAGATCAAATCTGGTTGAAACTGTGCGATAGCACAGAGATGTTGGCAGAGTTTTTACAAATAGGGTGGGAGACCACACATCTCTTGCCCTGCACTACCTTTTTGTCTTTCCTTTCCCCTGCCAATTTGCTGCCGTAGAGCTTTCATTAGAACCTCCACAGTAATGGTATTCCTCATTCAGTAATCAGGCTCAGCGCACAGCTGTGGGCTACTGTTTCTCTGTAGTCATAAACGGTGAACACGTTGACTCTGGCAATGGAGTCATGGCTCCATCACTGGCCACACTGACTAGCCCAGAAGCCCAGTGGGGATTTTTTTTTGGGGGGGGGGGTAGATGGATGGAGGGAGGGAGGGAGGGAGGGAGAGACAAATGAAGGAGCTGGCTCTCCCGGAGCCACTCATTACATGGGGAGAATGAGCCCATGTCATCCCTGGTTTGTGCCCTTGTGTGTGTGTGTGTGTGTGTGTGTGTGTGTGTGTGTGTGTGTGCGTGTGTGTGTGTTTACATTTACCTTCTGTTCGTCAGGAGTGCTGCAGAGATGACCAAGTCTTTTCTCATGCACATGATCTCTTTCTCTTTCACTCTGTCTGGTATCTTTCTGTCTCTCATGCGCACACACATTAGCTCTAATTTTCCCAAAACACTCACTATCTCCCAATTAGGGCTGTCCCGATATCAGATTTTCACTACACGATTATCTCGGCCAAAAGAATTCATGATAACGATATTGGAAAAATATACATCGAAAATTTGTGGAAAAAAATAAAAATTGTGCTATCAGTCAAATTCATCTAACTTTGTTTATTATGCGTTCTGCCTCTTTTTTTGGCAAATGAATTAAACTCAAAATACAAGTGTAGGGAGGTGGACAGAGAGTCGTTAACCATAATTGTACAAAAGTGTACAAAAAGAACAATTATACTGAATGGATAGTGAAAAGGCAACCAGATGAGCTGATGAACAAAATATCCACAAGGCCTAACATTTCCCATCAATACAACTGAAACAAAATCACTTGCGGGGAGCGAGGGACAGGGTTTGTGTGTGAGACCACAGGCTGACAACTAACCACTCTGATATACTGTGATTTAATGTCCAGTGACCATGTCCTTGTATAATTTTTTGCTCTTCCCTTTTTTCATGACATGATTTTGCGCAGTAGTAGTAGCCACGCAATGTGGTTGTAGCTAGCTAGCTAGTTTCTGCATCATGGCGTCATGTCAGATATGTGTGTGTGTCTGTGTGTGTGTGTGTGTGTGTGTGTGTGTGTGTGTGTGTGTGTGTGTGGAGGGGTGTTTGGGGTGGGAGACAAAGCGAAAACGGAAAGAAAAATGATTTAAGAGGCGCTCGATTATTTACATGATATTATGTGTATTATTAACATGATATCAGTATTTCATTTTTAATTAAATATCACTGTTATCATCAGTACCAGTGTATTGTGACACCCCTACTCCCAATCTCACACTATCACTCTTTCTCTCAAACTGTTGCACTCTCCTTTCTCCTTCCCACTACCTCACACACAGTCTCTGTGTGTATTTCTCCCCCCCACCCCCCATTCTCTCACACACACACACACACGCACACACACACACACACACACACACACACACACACACACACACACACACACACACTCCCATTCTCTTTCACCCTTTCTCTCACAAACTGTCATGCCCCCCCCCCCCCACACACACACACAATTATTTTCCTCTGTCTGCCTGAATATGTCTGAGATAAGAGAGGGTGAAAGAGACTCAGAGAAACAGACAGTCAAAAGGGGAGAGACAGGACTAGATGAGAAGAGGGAGAGACAGAGACAGAGACAGACAGAAGAGAAATGGAGCAGAGGGGGAGACGGCGATAGAAAGAGAGAAATGTGTTTGCAGTCAGGAGAGACGACGTGGCCTGGTACATGACTACAGCACTTTAAACCAAAGCCCATCCCCAGCCAATCACAGGGGCTGAGGCCTTGCTCGGTAGCGGCTCCCTGTCAGTTCAGAAGAGGAACTAAGTATGCGCACATCCAGAAAACATTAGGCAGGTTTCCATTGAAGATTTGCGCTAAATAGAAGTCGACAAAACACTATTGCGAATGGTGTGTGTTTTCACTGAGTGATGTTATGCGAATAAAGCTGGGTTTTCTCCTCTCGCGATATGGCGATGGCTCTCCAAGACCTGATAAGTGTGGACATGGTGATTTCGATTGCATGCACCACCACAGCTGTGGCAGTGTTTAACCAAAGGCGACGAGGGCATGTGATGTGCGGTTGACGGAAGGGCAAAGCCCTCGTTACCTGGCAGTGGCCACGTATCGGATTTGTGGGAGGTCATTGTCCGCAGTGATTTTACAGAGGTCCTGTGGATCTAAAACCTAAGAATGACCCGCTTAACATTTGACGAGTTAATGCAACGCAGTAGTGGTGCCTGCCGTATCGTGCCCGAGGAAGCCAGTTCCAACCGAGAAGCGCATAGCCATCGCTCTTTATAAACTGACTACCGTGACTTAAATGCGAAAATGTGATTCCATTTCAGTTTTGTGAAATATTGCTTTGTGGAATGGTCTGAAAAACCACCTCATGCGAGCGTATAAACTTTTTGCGATATTTGAGTTTTTTTCCCCGAAATTCACGTGTTTCCATTACTTGTGTTTTAGTTCGCATTATCAAATTGCGCATCAAGCAGGTTAATGGTAAGCTGCCTACTGTTAAAGTGCAAGACAAAAATTGCAAGACTAGATCAACGGAGTAAGGTGTGCACACTGAAATGCTCCCAAAACTATTTTATTGGGTGGCAACTTTTCGAGCAATGAGATCTTTTGATCGAAACGTTGCCGCAAAATAGATTAGCTTTGGGAGCATTTCAATGTGCACACCTTACTCCTTGGTTCCCTGTCTCAAGAATGGGATCGAAGAAAGATAGCCCAACAACTCAATTGAGAGCAAGGGCCTCCAGCTTCCAGGGTTTGAATCTCAAATAAGCCCATCTGCACACACATCCTAGTCAATCCAGGAACAGCATTGGGCAAGGCCACCTGTGGGTGGTGAGGGGATAAGGATTGGCCCAAAAATGTGAATCAGTGGTAATAGCAAATTGGGCAGGGCTGCAGTGGTACAATTTAAATGATAATCCCTGTTTTTTCGGCATGGCCAATAGTTACGGTCATGTGGATGGTAGATTTTAGTGATTGATTTTTGATTTTGTTATACGGGTTTATGCCTTGATAACATTTTGTGTCTGCTTTTGTGTAGTTTTTGCATGTCTGTTAACACCTCGCTTGACTGTCCTGTTATTTAGTGCTACAACAAATCAACTTCTGTACAAGACTCATTAAAGTTTTTTCTCATGAAAGCCATTCAACATACACTTTTTGTGTCAGTGTTTAAACTTTTTTCAACTGCAGCATCCATGTAATTAAATTGAATTAAACCAGTCGGGATTTATTTGTTTTTTCTTTCTTCTTTTCTTTACTGAAAAATAAACAAAAATTGCGTCAATGTCAACACAATTAAATGTGTAGCCCTAATAGCAGACCATAAGGATCTAAGCACATTAGGGATAAGAAAACAGCTTGGATGATTGAGAAAATTGCCTCCATACAACGCCAGAGGTTTCACAGCCGCAGATGGAGCAAATTGTAAAATGAGTGTAATGATCAAACCACTTTGTCCCCAGTTTACATTCCACTCTTGTGTGGAAACCTCAGCAGACCAGGAAAAGAGGAGGCAGGGATTGTGTGTCTTCAACCAGCCAGCACTAGCTCCTGGGCTGGAGATGGAGTCTGGTATGAGGTTATTACTCTGTGTAGGTCTGGATAGATAGAGAGAACGACTGGGAGAGTTGGGGGGAGAGAGTCAAATGAATTAGGTGAGAGTGTAAGCAAGACTTGGGGGAGTGGTGAAAGAGCATGTCACACAGGACGGTGGGAGAATCGGCAAGAATGGAAGCGAGACAAGGAGAGACAAAAGTCAATGGAATGAAAGAGACGGGTTGTCACAGAGAGGGTGGGAGGGAGGGAGGGGTTGTTCATGGAGAGAGATTTGAAACAATTAGAGAGAGAGAGAGAGAGGATGTTATTACACACCGGAGTGAAGCTTGGGAGTGCCGTTACTGATATGCCAACACGTCCTCATTTAAGCCAAGTGGGTCATGGGAAAAGCTAGGCAGGAACCCGCCTAATAAGAACAACTTCTGTAAAACAGGACGTTTTCCTGCTTCATAGAGCCCACCCACCCACGCATCACCAGCAACACAGGCCACCTCTCTGGTTTTAGGGCGATTATGGGCTTGTGGCAGGCAGACTTGTCTACAACACTTGATACCAGTGGGGGATTGTTCCCATGAGAGCTCTCTGGCTGATACCCCTTTCACAAGTAAGCAAACACACTTGCTGAGCTAGCATGAGTGGGCCAGACTAGATATATATATATATATATATATATATATATATACACTACCGTTCAAAAGTTTGGGATCACCCAAACAATTTTGTGTTTTCCATGAAAAGTCACACTTATTCACCACCATATGTTGTGAAATGAATAGAAAATAGAGTCAAGACATTGACAAGGTTAGAAATAATGATTTGTATTTGAAATAAGATTTTTTTTACATCAAACTTTGCTTTCGTCAAAGAATCCTCCATTTGCAGCAATTACAGCATTGCAGACCTTTGGCATTCTAGCTGTTAATTTGTTGAGGTAATCTGGAGAAATTGCACCCCACGCTTCCAGAAGCAGCTCCCACAAGTTGGATTGGTTGGATGGGCACTTCTTTGAGCAGATTGAGTTTCTGGAGCATCACATTTGTGGGGTCAATTAAACGCTCAAAATGGCCAGAAAAAGAGAACTTTCATCTGAAACTCGACAGTCTATTCTTGTTCTTAGAAATGAAGGCTATTCCATGCGAGAAATTGCTAAGAAATTGAAGATTTCCTACACCGGTGTGTACTACTCCCTTCAGAGGACAGCACAAACAGGCTCTAACCAGAGTAGAAAAAGAAGTGGGAGGCCGCGTTGCACAACTGAGCAAGAAGATAAGTACATTAGAGTCTCTAGTTTGAGAAACAGACGCCTCACAGGTCCCCAACTGGCATCTTCATTAAATAGTACCCGCAAAACACCAGTGTCAACATCTACAGTGAAGAGGCGGCTGCGGGATTCTGGGCTTCAGGGCAGAGTGGCAAAGAAAAAGCCATATCTGAGACTGACCAATAAAAGAAAAAGATTAAGATGGGCAAAAGAACACAGACATTGGACAGAGGAAGACTGGAAAAAAGTGTTGTGGACGGATGAATCCAAGTTTGAGGTGTTTGGATCACAAAGAAGAACGTTTGTGAGACGCAGAACAAATGAAAAGATGCTGGAAGAATGCCTGACGCCATCTGTTAAGCATGGTGGAGGTAATGTGATGGTCTGGGGTTGCTTTGGTGCTGGTAAGGTGGGAGATTTGTACAGGGTAAAAGGGATTCTGAATAAGGAAGGCTATCACTCCATTTTGCAACGCCATGCCATACCCAGTGGACAGCGCTTGATTGGAGCCAATTTCATCCTACAACAGGACAATGACCCTAAACACACCTCCAAATTGTGCAAGAACTATTTAGAGCAGAAGCAGGCAGCTGGTATTCTATCGGTAATGGAGTGGCCAGCGCAGTCACCAGATCTGAACCCCATTGAGCTGTTGTGGGAGCAGCTTGACCGTATGGTACGAAAGAAGTGCCCATCCAACCAATCCAACTTGTGGGAGCTGCTTCTGGAAGCGTGGGGTGCAATTTCTCCAGATTACCTCAACAAATTAACAGCTAGAATGCCAAAGGTCTGCAATGCTGTAATTGCTGCAAATGGAGGATTCTTTGACGAAAGCAAAGTTTGATGTAAAAAAAATCTTATTTCAAATACAAATCATTATTTCTAACCTTGTCAATGTCTTGACTCTATTTTCTATTCATTTCACAACATATGGTGGTGAATAAGTGTGACTTTTCATGGAAAACACAAAATTGTTTGGGTGATCCCAAACTTTTGAACGGTAGTGTACATACATACATATATATATACATACATATATATATATATACATATATATATATATATACATATATACATATATATAGCGGGACTGAGGGACTTGTCTTCCACATAGCCATTGTAGAAGTCCGGATTCCTGTATTTGTCCTCTATCTGTCTTGGATCAGTAGTGTGGAAGTTCCCCTTTCTGTGTTTATCCTCTCTATTCTGCATTAGTACACAGTGGAACCCACTGTAGAAAACCCCTTTTATGTAATTAACCTGTATATATCTGGCATTGTTTCACACAATGTATAATTGATTTATTCTATGTAATATTATACAGTATAAATTAGTTACTTTATTGGTACACAAAACTGTTGTCTCTCCACCACTTAATTAGCCAACACTTGATTCTAAATTTCAATAGCTGAAAAAAAGAAAATGTAGCCCCCCCCACCCCACCCCCCAAAAAATGTTGCATTAGAGATAGAGCCACAATGTAGAAATATTTCAGCTAGCAGGCTTTTTAAAAGCAGGACTTCAGGTAATTACTTGCATCTGAAGACTCGAAATCAGGCTTTCAACTTTCAGCCATCAGGTACAAGCTGTTTGTGGAAGCAGCACCTCACTGTTTTATGCTAATCATAACCCTGCTCATTTTCAAATGGCTAGCCAATCACATGACACTAAAACCACAAGTTAATGATGATCCCTTGGCTCTCATCATGTGATATAATCACTCGTCTTTTTACCATCACAGTCAGCCAAAATGTGGACATAATAGAGGCTATGCACGTGAAGTCACAGTAGGCGGAAGTCACTGCCGTTACACCCACTGAGTGGCAGAAAGACTAACTCGCAGAGTGGAAGCATTAGTGTTCAGCTTGAATGCTGCAAAAAAAACCAAAGCATCTAAAATGGGAAAGCGCTGTTGTGTGATCTACTGTATAAATAGATTCAACAAGAAATCGGAGCTATCTTTACAGGCTGTTGAAAGCTAAAGAAAAGATAAGCAAATGGATTGCTGCAATTCGTAGAAAAAATTGGAATCCAGGCACCGAAATGTGGATTTGTGGTTGCCATTTTGTGTCAGGTACGTATGTTGAATTTTTGGGTCAAGTCATACCTCAAGTTATATACTTTATTGACCACTCATCAGTTAGAAATTTAGCATCTTTGATTTATATTCTGTTAAGTCCTTGTCAGGATTTAACATCCATTATGATGACCCTTGTGTTATGCAAACAAAGGGGGGTGGGGGGATGGTTAGTTAGTTAGCCAAGACAAACCCATTTTTCCTTATAAGGCGGTACTCCACAAAGCAAGTTTAGACAGTTAGCCAAATAACTTACAAAATGTGTTGAAATTTTGTTTATTATTAGCATCCTTATGGGTGGCTGAATCACACTCCTAGGCTGGCTTTGCAATTTTGCTTTGTGGAATATCCCCCCAGCTACATGAGTCAGATGTTGTAAATAATGATGAAAACATATATATTTCCTGTGCAGAGATGTAAATAAATGAATATTACATTACTATCAAAAGCTTTTCTTTGTTTCCAGAAAAAAGAGTGATGATCCCTTACACCAGGGTTGCCAAATTAGTTTTTCCCAAGGGCCAAATCATGTCATGTAAGCCAAGCCAAGGGCCAAAACGTCCAGGATTTTTTCCCCCATTTTGCCAGCAAAAGTTGTTTTATGTGCAGATGTTGTTGTTGCTGCTATTGTTATTATTATTATTATCATTGTTGTTGTTGTTATTATTAGCAGTAGTAGTAGCAGTATTAGTAGTATCAGTGGTGGTGGTGGTAGTTAAGCTTGGGATTCTTAAAGCCTGTGTTGACCTATGGAGGCATGGAGGTGTTTAGGAGAGCTGGAAGTGGAGTTTTTAACTAGATTGTTTAACACAATCTTGGAAAGTGAGAGGATGCCCAAGGAGTGGCGAAATAGCATACTGGTACTGATTTTCAAGAATAAGGGTGATGTGCAAAGCTGTAGTAACTACAGCGGTATAAAGTTGATCAGCCAAAGCATGAAGATATGGAAAAGAGTAGTGGAAGCTAGGTTAAGAGGAGATGTGATGATTAGCGAGCAGCAGTATGGTTTCATGCCACGAAAGAGCACTACAGATGCGATGTTTGCTTTGATAATGTTGATGGACATGTATAGAAAAGGTCAGAAGGAGTTATATTGTGTCTTTATGGAATTAGAGAAAGCAGGCCAGGTGCTGAGAGAGGAGTTGTGGTGTTGTATGAGGAAGTCAGGAGTGGCAGAGAAATATGTAAGAATGGTGCAGGATATGTATGAGGGCAGTGTGACAGTGGTGAGGAATGACAGATGGGTTCAAGGTGGAGGTGGGATTACATCAAGGATTGGCTCCGAGCCCTTTCTTATGGTGATGGACAGGTTGACAGATGAGATCAGGCAGGAGACTCCGTGGACTATAATGTTCGCAGATGACATTGCGATCTGTGGCGAGAGTGGGGAGAAGGTTGTGGAAAGCCTGGAGTGGTGGAGGTATGCATTAGAGAGAAGAGGAATGAAAGTCAGTTGGAGCAAGACAGAATACATATGCGTGAGTGAGAGGGAGGGCAGTGGAATGGTGAGGATACAAGGAATAGAGGTGACTAAGGTGTTTGAGTTTAAATAATTGGGGTCAACTGTTCAAAGTAACGGGGAGTGCAGAAGAGAGGTGAAGAGAGTGCAGTCAGGGTGGAGTGGGTGGAGAAGAGTGTCAGGAGTGATTTGAGACAGAAGGGTACCAGCAAGAGTTAAAGGGAAGGTTTACAAGATGGTAGTGAGACCAGCTATGTTATATGGTTTGGAGACAGTGGCACCGATGAAAAGACAGGAGGTGGAGCTGGAGGTGACAGAGTTGAAGATGCTAAGATTTTCACTGGGAGTGACAAAGAAGGACAGGATTAGAAACGATTATATTAGAGGGACAGCTCAGGTTGGATGATTTGGAGACAGCAAGAGAGGCAAGCTTGAGATGGTTTGGACATAAGTGGAGGAGAGATGCTGGGTATATTGGGAGAAGGATGCTGAATATGGAGCTGCCCGGGAAGAGGAAAAGAGGAAGGCCAAAGAGAAGGTTTATGGATGTGGTGAGGGAGGACATGCAGGTTGCTGGCATGACAGAAGAAAATGCAGAGGACAGGAAGAGATGGAAACGGATGATCTGCTGTGGCGATCCCTAATGGGAGCAGCCAAATGTAGTGGGTAGTAGTAGATTCTTAAATACTGTGTTGAGGATCACACTATAAAAAAAATGCACTCTTGAAACAAAGTAAATCTAAAACCAACCATATAATTATGCACAAATGGAAAAAAATAAACAGATGTTCATTCACCAATCAGTGAGAGAAATGAGAGCGACTGGATGTAACAATCCTTCTAATGTTGGGCCTGTATTCTGTTGTGGCAAGCTTGAGGCGCTGGCCAAGATGTGCATTGGGTAGTCTTTCGTTCCTGGTTCTTGATTGAGTTCACTGAAGAAAATGAGGACTCACATATGTATGTGGAGGGGAAAATTGTGAGTAGGAGCATTGCAATAGTACTCATGTTTTTGAATTGAGCTTTGGGAACCACAATGATCCAAAAGTCACTCATCCCAACATTCTTGTGTTGTGCTTTGAGCAAATCAGATTTTCCCATCACCAAGACCCCTATCTGAAGTGTTGCCTCATCTATGGAAGGTGCCAGCCTTTTGCTTGTGTGATGTTATCATATTTGCTATTTTTAGTTTGCGGTGATCTGATTTTGTAGGGTAGTTGGCATGTAAACTGGCAGCATGCACAGTGTTGAAATGCTGCTTGAGATTATCTGCTTTGCAGACAGCTACAGTCTGCATGCATATCAAGCATGTCAGTTTAGCAGTGGCGTGGTCCGGTAAAATAAAACAAAACTAATCAGTCCAGTTAGATTTGAACTATTCTCTTAAAACTTCAATACTCATTGTAGAACAAAAAGAAAGGTATCTTTAGAATCAGCACTTTCCAAGGATTGCAATGTTCCAAAAATATTTCAAAAACCAAGTAAAAAAATTTGATTTATTTGTGAAAGAGCCATTCCAACGATGCTTTGTGGAGACTTCTGGCAAATCCTTCCAGTGGTCAAGGGAAGCACTACACCTAATATTGTCAATGCTAGCCTGAAGGCATGCAACGTGGTTTACCTTGAGGCACTTGAGCACTGAGCGATTAATACACACATTGGCAACAAAGCTTGATGAATGGATTGAAAATTATTACATTTGATCATATTCATTAATAAGATTTGTTTATTCGACATTCGTTTATCACATGTATCATATCATAAATTATCTTATATTTCATCATCGATTGGTTGTTTTGGTGGCAACATTTTCCAACACCGGGTACCTCTGCTAGCGAACGTAATAGTTGTGGTGTTTGTTAAGTTCCACTGTCACATCTGAGGGTGAGGATGCAACCAAGCAAAAGTCTTTTTCTTTTGACACTTCTAACATTGTCTTGTCTTTTGCCAAGTAGGGACATGATCTCCAAGCACCCAGAGCCACAACAGTCACAAGACACCTGCACTTCAGGTGATGTACCAATACGAGATAATAAAACATAGAGTTAAGTTTGGTGCATAAATATACAAGTCCATAATTACTAGTTTTTATGAGAGGTTTTATCATTCCCTAGCCCCATCCTTTTGATTAGTGAACAACAACTTTGAACATTCATAATTTGCCTTTAATCTTAAAATGAATAAATGATACCTTGCTGCTTAAATTTTAAACTTTGCTGACTCTGGGTAGCATATGGCTTTCTCAAGTGATTCTAGGGGCTGACTATCATTGCTCTTTGTAACCGTACCAAACTTGGAAGCAGTTATCCTGCTATATCTGTAGGTATACCACATCCTTGATGAAGCCTGTCTCTTTGTCTTCTGTTCAATGAGCTTACACTGCGCATCTGTGATCAACAAATCCTCAAAGACCTTATCACATACATCAAGAAGCTAATTGTCGGTCAAACCAACATTCTCAGCTTCATAAAGTTGTTTTAATGGTGTAGGATGGCCGTCTTCAGAGCCATAGGGACAATGTTTTTGGAGTGTTTTGGAGCTACAGAGAGCATGGCAGCTCTTGGATTTGCATGCTTGAGCTTATCCAAAAAGTCTGTAATTTCATTTTCTGTACATTTAGGTGTGGCATCACAGGGCCCTGACGTCCTTACTGTAGCTGTACTGACCACATTCTTGTCTGCTGGATTCAAAACCTTTCTACTCTGCATTCTGGGACAGGTCATACCTATAGAAGACAGTTCAGAGCAGCAGATTTTCTTTGTGTTGGCTGAAGCCACTGACATGACAATAAAACACAGTGCGTCACCATGCATCCTCACTCCAGACATACCTGCAAACATCAACGCTGCTGCGAACATCTCTTCAAGTCCTGCCATATATGTACAATGGGCTGTAAAAACTTTCCCTCTTCTATGCAGCTGTCTAAGGTTTCGATGGGGCTTCATTCATTTTCTGTGTTTTACTTGTACAAATATATAACGTTAGACTTAGTTAGACTTAGACTGCTTTTATTGTCATTTCCGCATATGCATGTCTCATACATACAGGGGATGAGATTGTGTTTCACACAGACCACAGTGCCATGTAAAAACAAATAATGAACAATAAATATTAAAAAACAAAAACCAAAAGCACTTCACAAACCTGAACATCACAAGGACACCTGACACGGACATTTAGATTCTGGCAGCGATAGTTGTGCAGGTAGATGTGTTGTTTAGAGTGACTGCAGTTAATTGTGCAAAAGGAATAAGTTCAAAATGTCATTGTGTGGAAGGTCTGAGTGTTCAGGCTGTTAAGGAACCTCACAGCCTGAGGAATGAAACTGTTGCATAGTCTGGCGGAGGCAGCATGGATGCTCTGGTACCTCCTGCCAGGGGGTAGGAGGGTGAAGTAGATGTGGCAAGGGTGGGGTCCTTCACAATGCTGAGGGCCTTCTGGGTGCCCTATGCATCATAGATGGCCTGGATGGATGGGAGACCAGTTCCTATGATCTTTCCAGCTGTCTTCACTATCTGCTGTAGGAACTTGCGGTTGGAGGCCTTGCAGTTCCCATGCCAGACAGTGATATAGCTGTTCAGAATACTCTCTCTTGTGCCTCTGTAGAATGTGATAAGGATGGGTGGGGGGAGACTCATCTTCTTCAAATGCTGTAGAATGTAGAGACGCTGCTGGGTCTTCTTGGAGAGCGCAGTAACATGCAAGGACTAGGAGAGGTCCTCTATGATGTGCACTCCCAGGAAATTATTCAAGTCAATTTTATTTGTATAGCCCAATATTACAAATTACAAATTTGTATCAGTGGGCTTTACAGCAACACAACATCCTGTCCTTAGACCCTCTCATCGGATAAGGAACAACTTCCTAAAAAAAATAAAAATAAAAAAAAACCTTTAACAAGGAGAAAAAACAGGAAGAAACCCCAGAGAGAGCAACAGAGGAGGGATCTCTCCCCCAAGATGGACGTGTAATGGTTGTTGTCTTTACACAATTTACAGAATACAACATTGAAAGAGGATAAACAGAATTATAATGGAATTATAAAATTTATGAAGAATATGATGTGCAGGATGCCAAGGAGTGTCCAGATGCCACCGGAACAGCCTAGGACCCAAGCCACGTGACCAGCATCACCATGTAAAAAAAAACAAACCCAGGATAACAAAAATGATATGGATTTATAAGATATATAAAAAGAAAATGTGATGAGGGGAATGCCAAGCAGCGTCCAGGTGGTGATCACTGTCACCACAGAGACCTGGGAGGAGGACCGACTGCACATGCAGACAAGGGAGACTCACATGACACCATTAACACACAGAAAAAGAGAAAGGAGAAGACTTAATTCAGAGAGAGAGAAAAGACGTGAGAGAAGAGAACAGTTTGCAATAGTCATTACTCATAATCAAGTCATCAGTTAGTCATAATCTATATGCTATAATCTCGCAACAGAACAGTGGTTGGTAAATTCATTGAGACAGAAACTGACCCGCCATGCAGTACAGGTTGTGAAGTGCTTAACTTAAGGCAACTAATTGTAAGCTAAGGGAAAAAGACTGAGTTTTAAGTTTGAATTTAAAGGACTCAACAGACTCTGAGTCTGACTCTCCATGTCCGTTCCATTGATGGTCAGGGGGTATGGTGGGTGCTGGTCTTTCTTAACTTGATGATTATCTCTCTAGGTTTCCCTATGTTTAGGGAGAGGTTGTTGATTTGCACCATGCCGCAAGTTGGTCCACCTCCGCTCTATGGTGATTCATCATTGTTGCTGATGAGGCCTACTGTAGTGTCATCAGCAAACTTTATGATGAAGTTGGAGGTGGATTATGCTGTGCAGTCTTGAGTCAGCAGGGTGAACAGGAGCAGACTGAGCACACAGACCTGTGGATTGCTGGTGCTCCGTGTGATGGGCCTAGAGGTGATCCTGCTGATTTGGACCGACTGTGGCCTGCCCATGAGGAAGTCCAGCATTCAAGTGGCAGAGGGAGGTGTTAAGGCCCAGCTGGCTCAGCTTTCTGATCAGGTGTTGAGGTATATTTGTATTGAAAGCTGAGCTGAGCTCAATGAAACACCTCTTGACATAGCTGTTCTTTCTCTCCAGGTGGGACAGGGCTAGGTGAAGGACAGAGGTTATGGCATCTACTGTGGAGTGGTTAGCGTGGTATGCAAACTGGAGGGGGTCCAGATTGGAGGGGAGGGTGGACTTGATGTGCTTCATGACCAGCCTCTCGAAGCAGTTACGATGATGGGAGTAAGTGCAATGGGGTACTCGTTGTAATGCTGTTATGATAGTAGCAGACTTGAAACACGTGGGGTTGACTGCCTGGGACAGCGAGAAGTTGAAGATGTCAGCGAGTATATCTTACCAGCTGCTCAGCACAGTCCCTGATGGCATGGCCTGGGATTCCATCTGGACCCACAGCTTTGCATGAGTTGATTCTGGAGAGGGTCTTTCTCATGTCATCTGTGGTCACCTGCAGAACGTGGTCATCCATCAGGGAGGTAGTCTTCACCACCGGCATGCTGTTCAGATTAAGGTTAAGATATACTTTATTAATCCCCATGGGGAAATTCATCCTCTGCATTTAACCCATTCTAGCTGTATAACTAGGAGCATTGGGCAGCCGCAGTGCAGCACCTGGGGACCAACTCCAGTTCTTTTTTCCTATTGCCTTGGTCAGGGGAACAGACAGGAGTATTAACCCTAACATACATGTCTTTGATGATGGGAGGAAACTGGAACACCCGGAGGAAACTTTAGGTTACTTCCGTAACCCGGGTTCTCTGAGTAGCATGAGTGAGCTGTCTCACTATGAATATAACCCCCTCGTGTATTCACAGAAGCACTTGTACCACTATGCCAGCCCTGATTGGCTGACATTCATGACGTCTGCGTCAGGGCTCTGTGCCTTATATTTGACTGACGTAGCGTCACTCGTCATTCAAAACAAGCACACCACTCCTCACTTCAGCCTAGCAGCAAGAAGGGCAGTCTGGTGAGACAGCTCACTCATGCTACTCAGAGAACCTCTCCCCTCATGAAGAACTGTGTGGATGAGGCAGGTCCACTGAGGAACTCGCGCTCAGGACAGCATGAGCAAGGCTTGAAGATGTACCATCCAACTTATAAAATCTTGCAAATGTGAGGGGCGATGACCAGTGCAGCACAGATATCCTGGATAGAGACCCCCCTAAACAGGGCCCAAGAGGTCGCAAGACCCGTAGTAGAGTGTGCCCGCAACCCAGCTGGAACCTGAAGTCCTCAGCTGGAGTAAGCCAGCGTGATAGCATCCACTATGCAGTGAGAAAGTCTTTGTTTGGTGATTGGCTTTCCTCTGTGGGACTTAGCCCAGGACACAAACAACTGATCCCCTTTCCTGAAGGCCCTTTTTCTCTACACATAAGTGTGTAAAGCGCAAACTGGGCACAACATATGCAGCCTCTGCTGCTCCGCAGAGCTGTGAGGAGGCAGCTGAAAAGCCGTCAGGTCCACTGGCAATGGATTGACCATTTTATGGACGAAAGCAGGATTAGGCTTCAAGATCACTCCAAGGTTCCCCTTGGTGAACCGCATACAAGCAGGATGCACAGACAGAGCGTGAATATCACTCACATGCTTAGCTGTAGCCTAAGCCAACAACAAAGCCACCTTAAGAGACTACATTTTCATGTTTATGTGTTTGAGTGGCTCAAAGGGATGACTGGTGCGGGCCTCCAGAACTACAGTCAAATCCCAGGAGGGTGACATAGGCTTAGAGCTAGGTAACAGTCTCCATGCACCCTTCATAAACCGAGAAACAAGGGGATGTTGGCCTGCCAGCTTACCATCAAAACCGACATGGCAAGCGGAAATAGCAGCCAAGTAAAACTTGACAGTAGAAAATGCCGCCTTCTTGTCAATCAGGTCCTATAGAAAGGACAAAATTGCACCAGCCGAACATTGAAAGGGAATTTCCTGTGTACTAGCGCAGCATTCCTCAAACATTCTCCACTTACAGTCATAACGGGACCTGGTGGATGATGCTCTGTCATTCTGAATCGAATTAATGACACTGATCTACACGATATCCGGGAACCTCTTTTAACTGTACGATGCTTCCCCTTAGCGGCTGATAGTGGTCGGTACACCCGGGTGCTACTGCACATGCACGAACTGATAGAATCGGGACAGCTGCCCTGAAATGTTTCACCGCAACGAGGGTATTGGCCCCCTCTGGTGGTGTTACAGTGGGAAACACTATGTTTTGCAACTTTGTGTTTATCTTTTTCCCTTTTGAAAAAACAAAACAAAACAATACTGCGCCCTCGGCTGTGTGCCTGAATGCGTCAGTGAATTAACTTTTTTTTCAGTGTGTGTGTGTGTGAGTGCTCATGAGACTTCAATGTGGCTTTGAACAATCCCACATTTGAACTGAGTCTTGTATCCTCTTGGCTGGGATGCACGAACTGAGCTCCGGGCCTGCATGCCGCCGAGAGGGAGGGTTGGCGCTGGGGGATTCCTCCCCTGACACACTGGAACGTTGGACTGCCAGGGAACAGGGGATGGCTGGCATGTCTGCTTTCTGCAGGAGACAGAACTGTAAGGCTTAATATTCCTGTTTCTCTGCCTCGCATCTCTTTTGCATGGAAGCGAGAGCAGAGTCAAATATGCCATAAGGAACAACTGGGATGTCCAAGATGTCCCCCTTCTCTTTATCCGACAAGTTTGTCAGATTGAGCCATCCTGCCCTCTCCTGCAGCACCAATATCGACATACACTTCCCCGCAGCCTGGACAGCGCATCGCTGGACACGCAGACAGATATCCACAATAATGGTAATCTCATCCCACACGGAAGCGTCGGGTACATCGGTCATGTCATCGAAAAGCTGTGCTTGGTAAGCAGACAACATGGAGGTGATGTTAAGTGCTCTCACCATCAGGGCTGCTGCCTTGTAAGCTCGCTCAGTCATGGCGGACTGGAAGCGGTCAACTTTGGCGGGAAGGGTGGGTGGTCTGGATGATGTAGCCGACACCCGTGGGTGGAGGTGGGCTGCCATCAGCTGCTCCATGGGTGGCATGCGAGCCATGGCATGCTTATCCATCCCTTCAAAATCCAGGGAGGACGCCCCATGAATGGGGGTCTTGCTGGAGTATGGATTTTCATTCCATTAGATGGTGACTTCTTCCAGGAGCTTGGAGAACACGGGGAAAAGTTGTCTCGCAGTCCGATTGGCCTGGGGCAATTTCTTCCCCTCGTAGCGGGACCTGGGAGCCTCCACAACGACAGCGGGCCATGGGGTTCCCAGTGTCTCCGTGGCACATTTAAATATGCTGTGCATGTTGGCTCTAGGTGAAGGCTGTGTAGCCTCACCCCCGCCTTTAGGAGCGGACAGGCATGGAGAGCTGGGAATTTGTGCCGGGGGAACAAAGGAAAAACTGTCCCGACACCAGAAAATCCTCACCCTCGTGATTCTCCATCCTCCTCAACCACACCAAGCTGGGGTTCCTCAGGGGTGGGGCCGGTGAGAATAGGGTCCTTATCTGAGAGGCTAGCCTGGTGGGCTAGTCTTCGGTGGAGGCTCTTAGCCGTGAAGCGAGCGCACGAGGTATTGTTAGCTTGCTTGGATTAGCAAAGTTAACGTGCTAGCTAGCTTGTAGAAGTAAAAAATACTCCGCTGTTTGGGGACAGGCCAGAGTAAAAAAAAAAAAAACTAGCTATGTTGAAGGCAATCGTACCGGTATTTTAGTGGCTAGTGTCTGGCGACGGAGGTGCTTGCTCTGGTCTGAGGACAGTTTAGCTAGTCAGTTTAGATATGGGTGAGAGTAGCTTGCTTGTTTTTTTTTTAGATTAGCTTGCTTCTGAAGCGAGAAGAGTTGATTGAATAAAAAGTGATGCTGCGACAGTCATATATAAGACGCAAGGCCCTGACGCAGACATCATGACTGCCAGCCAACCAGGGCTGGCGTAGTGGTACAAGTGATTCTATGAATACGCGAAGGGGCATATCTCATAGTGAGACATCGAAACAAATGCTATGAAAGAGGACCCACCCCAGACACGGGAGAACCGAGGGCCTTCTGCTGTGAGGCAACAGTGCTAACCACTGAGCCACTGTGCTACCCCAGTCTCTCGTGCTGTTTAGTCTCTTGTACCGTGCATCGAAGTCATTCAGTGCATCTTGGAGGGTGGGGGCACCTCCTCCTGAGGAGGAGGCTTGTAGCCAGTGAGGGCCTGGATACCCTTACGCAAATGCCTTGCGTCTCTGCTGTTAGTGAAGTGGCTTTTGCTTCTCTGAGCATATTGTCTTTTGGCGTCCCTGATGCCACGTGACAGGTTGGCCCGTGCAGTCTTGAGGGCTGCTTTATCACTGCATCTGAATACAGCATTCCAGGTCTTCAGCAACACCCAGACTTATGCTGTCAATCATGGCTTTTGGTTGGTCCGCAAAGAGATGGTTTTGGTGACTGTGACATCGTCTATACACTTATTGATGTAGGCTGTCACTGTGTATTCTTCCAGATCTGTGTGATATCAATAGAAAGTGGAGTAAAGGGGACATAAACAATTCTTTTTACAAAACAATTAATTGTCATTTTCCCTCACCTTACCAGGCTTCTCTCTTTCTTCTGCCTCCACCTACCAAATGTGTCTTTTGGTATTATTGTTTGCTGGGCTCTTGGGTGGTGCCCGTCACACCCTTCTTTTCATCTCAACTGTAATTCCATATTTACGGTGTCAATTGTCTTGAACTAGGGACGGTTGGTAGGCATACAAAGGAAATGTTGCATCTTTTCAGATATGGTTATAACTGACCACTTAACTATGTTTTGATTAATGTCATATTTTTGGCTGTAAATTGTTCACAAGATATGCTAAGAAATCAAGTTGTAAATTTTCTAACACTCCCCCTTTTCCTTGTTCTTCTTCCATTTTACATTTCCTTAACAATAGCACAATCTTCTTCATGTCTGCAGCTGATAGTCAGATTTCAACAAAGAATCTTAATTGCCTGGCTAGCTAGTAAGCTAAATGACCTATTGTCATTTTAACAGTCTCAGCCAGTCTGAGAGATTCAGCTCATCAAGCAGCCTCTAATGTACACACACGTAAACAAATGCTTCTCTGCATATTTTACTGCTGTTGTCTGCCCTCCCCTCTGTCCTTGGGACAAAAATGCTTTGGTCTTAATGCTTTTGCTTTGGTCTGAAGGGTTTTGGTCTCCACTCTGCAGTCCAGGCTGATAGCAACAGCTCCAACATAAAAGCCCACTTAGGCAAATTTGTAATTTGTGATAATGGACGATACAAATAAAATTGACTTGACTAACATTGGAATGGGATTGAGCATCTGTTGGGTGAAATGGCTTTTCAATCATAACTCTCTTTCAGTGACAGTAACATAATTTGCTCATATTTTCTGTAAATAGCCTGTTGGATAAACCTGCTAAGTCGATTCAATCCAAGTAATTTAAATTGCCTTTCATAATTTTGGCCATGTCCCGAAGGCTTCCATACATTGGGACTCAGATTAACTTCTGTTTCAGAAACCGCCTAGCCACAGTCTTTTCTTCCCAGGTATGGCTGGATAATTAATGCTCAACTTGTGTTCTCCGACCTGTTGTGCTCATATGTACTGGTTTGTTAGGATGACAGCATGGAGCCCAGCCCTAGCTGACAAGTTATGACCTTAGCATGATGCGGGGAACGCCCCAGAGTCTGTGTTTCCACGGTATCAAAAAGCCTTCCGTGCATACTGTGCCATGCAGCTGTGCCGCAGCTGCCTCTTCCTGCTTCACAGTTGCCATGGAGAGAGGGGGGTGGATGGGGGGGTCCTTGTTACTGAGCAGTAAATGTCCTCAGTCCTCTGAGGATGAGGTTCCACCAGCAGGCAGGTAGGCTAATAGAATAAGGAAGTGATTACTGGAGCCAGACATGACTGGAACAGCTAATCGGGAAGGTGGGGCTCTCTCGATCGCTTCCTTGGGTCTGACGAGGGGGAAAGATGTGTGAGGGAAGAGGAGAGGGATAGGCATAGCATGGTAACCCGGGCTCTTGATTGCTTCAGTCCGCACACGTCTCTGTCAAGGTAATTGAGTTAGGCAGCTGTTGACGTGCTCTTAATTGCATGTTTGACATTACATTGGACTGGAAAGGGAGTCGTCGGCGTTGCTAGAGTGACTTGGATAAGGGCTTAGCAGAAGAGGATGAGAGTGACTTGGGAAAAGAGACAGAGAGAAGAAACGAGATAGAGAGAAAGAAGGAGCATGGTGGGCTAATGCATATTTTGTGTGAGAATCCATTACCACTGGAGGAGGGCATGCACGTTACGCGTAGGGTGCATCTTTGTCATTTGTACTACACTGTTTGTGTTTCTGTGACAACATCCTGACCTTCTATACAAATACAAAGACACACACACACACACACACACACACACACACACACACACACACACACACACACAGTGGTACCACAGCCATTAGAGTTAATGGTGTCAGCTGAAACGCATTCCTTCTCATTTCACGGTGCCTTGCTTCTCATATATGAACACACACATTAATACACACACAAACACTCATAAAATCATTAGCTGGTCATCCGACATTGGCACCCTCTAAATGTCACATCAATATCACATTTCAAGCATGTTGCTGTGGGTGCACTCACTTACAAACCCATAGATTACCGCATACAGCTGAGGGATGCCTTGCCTCTGGTAAAATACACACACACACACACACACACACACAAGCAGATGTAGTCATGCATGCATTCATGGGCATAAACATGGGATACATGCATGTACAGAAACCCATACAAGATAATGCATGCATGCAGAGACACACTCGCAAACAGAAACCGCAATCATAGAATGGTTAACACTGTGCAGTGCACATGCAGTCGGACACGAATTCCAGACATATGCACATACATTTTCATATACTGACGAGCCATACGCAACTACCACAACACACAGCGGGGAATGCATTTTACTTATAAGCCGATGCACAGGAATTCCAACGTGCATCCTCGGGCATGCAAATACTCAGACAGAGAAGGCAAATGGCGTGCACATACAGCACACAACCTCTCCACGCAGAGAACTACATTTCCTCACAACGTTTGTGTGGACTGATGGACACTGTTGCCTTATGAATATTCATGAGCCGATTTTCCAGGGCAATGTTGCGTAACCAGGAAGTTGTTTATTTTTAGTGCTGTCGGGCCCTACATTTAGCCACATGGCAAAGCGACAGAAAGGATACACAGCGTGTCAAAGGAAGCATAATTAGTATCAACATGTCTCTCTGAGGCGCTCTCCCCCTCATCTAATCAGTTCACTTCACCTCAGCTACTCATCACACCGTTACACCCCCCCTCCCTTTTGTGTTAAATCCATGACATTTTCCTTTTCTTTTCACACGCTCTCTCACACTTCTGTTCTATTATACACTCATCCTCCTCATTCTCTCTCTTTCCATCCCCCTTTCTCTCTCTCTCTCTCTCTCTCTCTCGCTCCCTCTCTTTATACATTAGCTTCTCTTCAATGCTTCTTCTCACATTCCTCAGTTGGGGTTGACTCGGCCTGACCAATTATCAGAGCCAACGTTCAGCATTTTTGTGATTATTGGATTTTTTTTTTTTTTTTTTTGGATCCGGTTGCCGATAAAATAATTTAAAAATGAATGACTTTGGCTCTGATGCAGCCGCCTCTCTCCATCTGTAGTCACCATTCTGTGGTCTCAAGCAATGTCCTGCGCACAGTACTATCTGATTGGTTCATGTCACGGGTAATAGCCTATCAACACTGAAAGCTACTGTGCCACAGATGGGTACAGAGGAACGCATTTGCAGACTGGCGCAGTTTCGGTGAGCGAGTGGAGCTATGTTTTGAAAGTAAGGCAGCAGATATTGCCAAAGTTGCAATAAACATCACAATCCTTTAGGCTGAAGATGCAAAAACACCACAATCTTATGATCTATTTCTATGATGACAAGCATGCCCCGTTTCCCAGTTACACCACTGAAAATGGCCGAATAATGTACTTTGTTGCAGTGATATACCGTTTACTACAACAACAGAGTTTATGTAGCGATAACTATATCTTTGAGTAACGTTGGTGCCAATTTTAGCTACCATATTTCGAATGTAACATTACTCGCCGGTATGAGTCGGTGTTTTTACATGTTACTAGTGCAGTGCCCATTCATTAAAACTTCACACTTGACACGCGAAGGAATATGGGTGTAATCTTCCCTTGGACCACGTTGCAATGGCAGAGAGTGGAGCTGTTCGTGTTTCCGCTCACTGACTCCATGGGAAGTGAAGAAGCAGAGATTTGGGCACGGTGGCCCAGTAGTTAGCACTGTTGCCTCACAGCAAGAAGGTCCTGGGTTTGAACTCCAGGCCATCTCAGGTCCTTTCTGTGTGGAGTTTGCATGTTCTCCCCGTGTTTGTGTGGGTTTCCTCTGGGTGCTCCGGTTTCCTCCCACCATCAAAAAGACATGCATGTTAGGATTAATACTCCTGCCTGTGCCCCTGAGCAAGGCAATGGAAAGAAGAACTGGAGTTGATCCCTGGGTGCTGCAGCTGCCCACTGCTCCTACACAATAGGATGGGTTAAGTGCAGAGGAAAATTGTGTAAGAATATAATGTCAAATAAAGTGGCTTTCTTTCTTGCTTATTATGACTAATTTCGCTGAAAACTTTACTGCTTGCATCTTTATCGAGAACCGCTCAACTTCACTCTCAACACTGCACTTCCTTGGGTCTTCAGCAATACACCCGCCAAGTGTGAAGTCAATCAGATGAACAGCTGTCGAAAAATCCTGCCCCTTATAATACGGGATTGTCCTGTATTGGAAAATAAAATGCTGCGTCTCGTATTGAATCAGTAAGGGACGTGATTTGTTCAGTATTTTCGTAGACGCCGTTTCATATATACACTAGGTCTGCAAAGTGCCGGGAAAAACACAACGTCAAGTAAAATCAAATCAGTTACACAAGTGGGCAAGACTGGCCCGTAAATGGGGGAGCTGTGGTTTTTCCGATTAAAAAGCGCTATAACGTTTACATTTCTCAACAGATTTCAGTGAGTCCTTTTTATGTTCAAGGGTTTGTGATATACATGGAGTACAAAAAAAAAAGAAGCTTTGTCTCCACTTACTTAGAATCTTGATAGTTAGGCTATAATCACTGTTAGATGCTGGAGAGAGGAGTGCATATCACCGTTAGGCTTACATCAGCTGAATTACTTACAATGGTGGAAAATAATTCATTGTCATAAGGAACTGTAAAAACACACATTTAACAAGCATGGATTTGGCTTATTTTCCTTGGTTAATACTTGTGGAGACGTCCCCACATAATATAGTTTAATGTACATGAAACATGCAGATTATTTTTTACATTGTGGAAGTGGCTTTTTCTGTCTACGTCCCCATCATTTTACCAATTCTTGTGCTCCAGGGCAGAACACAACTCATTCACTTTGAAATACTGAAACTTTTTTTTTCGAAATAGTGTATCTTTAAGTACTAATAATTGACCATCATTGAGAAAAATGGAACAAAATACAAATCAGTGTAGCGAGACACTGGCAGTCAGTCTGCTTTCTATATTTTTACGGCAGTGAAAGGACACAGATATACTCCAAGACAGACAATTACAGACAGAGACAATTATAAGATAAAGTAAGATGTGCCTTTATTGATCCCAGAGGGGAAATTCAGGTGTTACAGTAGTGTAACATATTTACATGTTATGGTAAAAGAAAAAAAAATAGTAGAAACAATACAGTATAAATAATATGGAATATAAGTGGGATATAGTATAAAGTTAGATGTGGTAGTAGTAGTACAACAATATACAGTATAGTTCAGCAGTATAGCATATTAGTATTATTAATAGTCTATACTACACCTTATTGTATTTGATTATATTATAATATTATAGTAGTAATAGCGGAATAATATTAGATTAATAATTGTAAATGTATATGTAGTGTAAAAAGTGGTATAATGTGGTAAATAATAAAATAAAAATAGTAAATAAAATAGTGAGTTGTGACTAGCATAATAATATAATAGTATAATATAATAAAATAATAATAATGATGGTGATAATGATAATAATAACAACATGTATACATATAATAAATACAATATAATAAAATAAATAATAAATTAATAAATACAAACATAATAATGTTTTGTATATTGTGCAATTATAGGCTACAACAGATATTGCAAGACTGCAAATATTGATTCAAATTCGGACAACTAATTGGTTAAGACATTTTGACCGGTTAAAAAAGTGAAGGGCTTTCCTTTTCCTCATAAAAATATGGGATGAAAAGCTGCATATATTAATATTAAACAAAACAACAGCCTGATCCTGTGCAACACTCAAGGGCCATTTGAGATTTCATGAAATTATGGCATTTTATTGACAATGAATTTTTTTCCACCACATAAATAATTCAGTTCATGTAAGTCTAACATCTTGGGTGTCTAGCAGATATTATAACCAACTATCAAGATTCTTAGTAACTGGAGACAATGCGGTGACGTTGACGTATGATCCGGTGGCCAATGTTATGTCTATGTGTACATGTCTATGGCCATTAGGCCTAACTCAGTGGTTGCCTTGTACAGTTAAAAATAGCACCCTCAGTTGCTTGCAGTTAGTGATGGTTTCCATTTGTTGAGGATGGAAACAATGTTATGTTTATGATGTTTCATTCTTGTTTGTGTCAAACCAATCAGTATTACAAATCCAAAGTGTAATACAAATATTCTTGTTACACGTGTTTTGTTACACAATTCTAAGTGCTTTTGTTATTTTGTGTTGCAATAAAGTACTTCAAACCGTGTGTGTCAGCATATTGGATTCACAAAAGTCATTATATCACCAGAGGGGAGAATGTAGGACTCACGATGTGCTGTCCTGTCCCGTCCCTTTTTTCTTTACATAGAAGGTGGCAACCGTAGGGCAGACATACATACAGACATGCAGACAAAGACTCTTTCCATCCATCCATCCATTATCTTAGCCGCTTATCCTGCTCTCAGGGTTGCAGGGATGCTGGAGCCTATTCCAGCAGTCATTGGGCGGCAGGCGGGGAGACACCCTGGACAGGCTGCCAGGCCATCACAGGGCTGACACACACACACACACACACACACACACACACACACCCATTCATTCCTAGGGACAATTTAGTATGGCCAATTCACCTGACTTACATGTCTTTGGACTGGGGGAGGAAACCGGAGCCCCCGGCGGAAACCCACGCAGACACGGGGAGAATATGCAAACTCCACACAGAGGACGACCCGGGATGACCCACCAAGGTTGGTCTACCCTGGGGCTTGAACCCAGGACCTTCTTTCTGTGAGGCGACCACGCTAACCACTGCGCCACCATGCCGCCCTAAAAAATTGTCCCTAAATTGCCCCTAAATGATTACATTATTGTAACTTGTCCGTAGGTGTGAGTGTGTTGGCTCTGTGATGGTCTAGCGGCCTGTCCAGGGTGTCTACCCGCTTGCCGCCCAGTGACTGCTGGGTTAGGCTCCAGCAACCCGTGACCCTAAGTAGGATAAGCGGTTTGGATAATGGATGTATAGAGGTAGTCGATGGTCATAAGCTCTACTTGCTCTTTCTACATTCTCTACTTCAGCATCTAGCTCGAAACGTCACTTTTTGATTGTCCAAATAAACTGCATATAAGTGAGCTACAGTGTGCCGATATTTGTTATCTTCACTTTAGTTTCTTTATGGTCCTGATTTATACTTTTTATGGCAACTGATGTATAGTTTTTTGTGATGCGTGCGTTCTACTTCTCTTCGTTGATCCATAATTTAGCCTGCTGACTAGCAAAAAAATTGATAGGCTACGACGTTCTTTCCTGCTGCTGGGACCTCCCTGCACGGTTTGTTTTGAGATTATGTTGAAAAGTTATCTTTTAATTAAACATATGCTTAAAGGCATTTCAACAAAAGTTTTGTGTTGGAGTTTGTGTTAGTCTAAATTTTGACACCAAGATCTGTTTCAATCAAGTCTCCTTGATTACTAATAATCGGTATTGGCCCTGAAAAAAAAACCCATATCCATCGACCCCTATTCCTCAGTCATTCTCCCTCACCTGCTCACTCTTTTTCTCTCCCTCTCGCTCTGTCTCTCCCGCTTCCTCCTTGACACTTTTCTATGTGTTCTAAATTATCTCTTGTCTTTTGTTCTTGTTTCTTTGTAACATTGTGTCTCTATCAATCTGTTGTCTGTCCATCTCTCCTCCTTTTACTTACCGGTGAAATGGCTCCTGCTGTGCTTGGCCAAGTGACAGACATGCCCCCAATTCCTCTACCTGCCCCAAATTGTTGTGCCAAATTATCATTGCTCCACCCTTTTACCATTTCTCTACTCCTTTTCCCCTTCTCCTCTCCTCTCCTCTCCTCTACCGTCCTCACCTCTGCTCTCTCCTTCTCTGCCACAGCTATTCATTCAGTGGTATCCTGGGGCAGTGTCGCTCATGAGTTCAGTGTTGGTTGCAGAGAAAAAAATCATAACCAGAGCCTTTGTCCTGAACCCCACAACCCAACTCTCCCCTTATATCTGTTCTCTGTTTTGCGCTGTCTGTCTGTCTGTCTGTCTGTCTGTCTGTCTGTCTGTCCTGCACTCACTCTCGCCTCTCATGCTTAACTTTCTCTCTGTCTCTCTGCCATGGGCTCAGGTTGTAACACATGGTTTCATCACCCAGGCCTGTAAAGACATCTGCTCTAATGCAGGCTGACTCACACCTCAGCTTGGTTCTTCTGTGTGCTTTGTTCTTCTGACCAGGACACAGTTGCTCAGTGACAGAGTTGGATGTGCATATGCAGCATCAAACACAAACTTACTCACAACCCATTCGTTCTTACAAACACAGATGTGACATGCCTCTGCACATTCCTGCACATTCACCGCAAACAACACATGCAAAACTAGGATTGGATGATATGGTATTGTTTTTGATGATGTCGGCATTTAGATGCCTGCAAAATGCCAGCTGATATTGAGTACGCTTGTGCGGATTGGCCAGACAACCTCATATGACAATGTAATGCCTGCACGGAAGACGTTACGCTTTGATGCAGCATGTGTTGCATGTGTACTATTGCGCTGAATTATGCATTGACAACGGGTACCACGGTGAATAATAAATTAAGAATATGATTGGTGACAGCCGGCATTGTGATGAAACGCCAATGGCCTGGGGCCTTGAATCCATAACCAAAGATTTTATCCCTAACACGGCTCAATTTGGCTCATCTAGTAGTATGGATATAGAGAAATGCACACTACCAAATGTCAAAAGCCAGTTGCAATTAAAGATAGTTCTGCAAGTAATTTGTTTCACCCTCTTTGTCTTCTGTTCTGCTTTGCCCCACTTTCGGTGTTAACAAATGCAGCTTTTCATACCAGCCTCTCTGCAAGCAGGCCAGCACTCATAGTGATGTTTTACCAGCATTTTACTCACGCACACACTTGCATGCACACATGCGCAAAAGAACTAAGAACCGTCATTTTGTTAATAAACGGGCAATGTTCTGCTCCAGAAAGGCTTTTCCTGCCCTTGCAGTAGGCTAGCACACAACATACGTGCCAACTAACAGTGGGAGGGGGATTTAAGGATAGTTTCTTTATTTTTCATTAATTTCTTTCTTTTTTTTTTGTTAATTCTGTCGGGGAGCGCCGCAGGCTGTCAACAGTACAAATGTTGTCATCTCAACACCCCCCCCCACCCCTCTTATTTTATTTTTTCCTCTCAGCACTCAGCAGTGTTTGTTTTGTTTCTTCTGTCAATGACCCACATCCTTGAGGGGAGCTGTGTTGACACCCCATGAACATCTTTGTCATCCTGCTGCCAGCCCCTCCTCCATGCTCCCTTTCATTGTTTCCCACCTGTCCTATTTCCTGAAGCTGATGTAACTGCAGAGTAAGTGGGTGGGATGTGGGAAGCCTCACTACCCTAGACACTGATACAAAGGAGGGGGGGGGGTTGTTGTCCCTGTAATGGTTTGAAATGGGATGATTGGGTGGGGCATAGGGTTAGGGTGGGCTTCACTATCCGGTTGCTGTAGTGGGTCGGTGGATGGGTGCACATTTGAGTTAGAACTCCACACTTTGCTGTTTTGTCAGTCCCGTTCATGGTGTCCTGTGTTTTCCTTGTGTTGCCAATCAAGTACTGATCCAACACAGCACCGTAATGGTGAGGAAATATAGCTGAGAACATGAGAAAAGGATTGTGGAAGTTTTGTAACTTCCTGTTTAGCGATGGTGGAGAAATTGTCTTTTCTTTCTCTTTACTATGTGTGAATAATTCCGTGCTGCACAATAAAGTTCTGACAGAATTTGTTGAAGATTTTTGTTTTGTTACACAGTGTTCTTTTTTTCTTCCATTCCTTTGTCTCTGTGATGTAAAGTAACTATGACCTCCTGTGCTCTCCCATCCCCTCTACCCGATCCCACAGGGAGGAGGAGGAGAGCCTCCGGGACAAGATCCGGGCGGACCACGAACGGGCGCTGCAGGAGGCCAAGGAGAAGCTGCGGAAGTCCCGCGAGGAGCTGCAGGCTGAGATCCAGACAGAAAAGAGCAAGGTGGCGGAGGACCTGAAGAAGAAGGATGCAGGCCCCAAGCCCCTCCCACCCGTACCCATGCCCAAAGTGGTGGGCGTCAGTGATGGCGAGCCACCCGAGCCTGATGTCAAGGATAAGCGCGACAAGATCCGTGAGGTAGGGACTTTGTGTGTGTGTGTGTGTGTGTGTGAGTGTGAGTGTGAGTGTGAGTGTGAGTGTGAGTGTGTGTGTGTGTGTGTGTGTGTGTGAGAGAGAGAGAGAGAGAGAGAGAGAGAGAGAGAGAGAGAGAGAGAGAGAGAGAGAGAGAGAGAGAGAGAGAGAGAGAGGAGACTATACTGGGTAAACTGATTACTCAAATGTTTCAGGGGGAAATGGCAGGGGGTGTTGGAATGGGCCTCATCACACACTGATGAAATGGATAAAATTGCAAATCAGTGATGTAATAATAATAATAATAATGGATTAAATTTATTAAAGCGCTTTATCTTGATGTAAGCACCGCTCATTTAGTTTTAATAAAATTTGGCTCAAATATATGGATTTGATCCATTCTAGTTTTTTTTTTTTACATTTCACAATTGAAACAGTAGCAAGGCATCGTTCGCTGCCCTATGTTGGCGTAGGGCCATCTTGAACAAAGCCCGTTGATCTGGGATTGACTTCGGTGTTTAAACATTGCTCGTGATTGGTATAACAGACTGCGGGCATGACGCGTGTGTTACGGCTTTTGAGCGCTTGAATATATCCAAAGCTCTGCCAGTGTGGCAGGAACAAGCTGCAGAGGAAGGCAGCAGCAGTGCAGAAGTATTAATCAGAACAGACTGATCTGGATTTACATTTGGAAACAAATAACAGAGGCTGCATTTGATTCATTCCGTCTGTCTTTCTATCATCGTAATTGTCTGTTGATCTTGAGTTTGAATTTTTGGCAAATAAGTTTTGCACACACAAGATATTTACTTAGTTGGATACTCATTTATAAGTGTCTTCTGGGATGTAATTTGCTGGATGCAAGAGATTTTGGACACTAGTCCACTGAGATCTCTTGACTCTCTAACCCAGGGTTCAGGAACCTTTTTGACTGGGAGAGCCATAAAAGCCAAATATTTCTAAATATATTTCATTGAGAGCCATATAGTATTTTTAACGTATAATAAATTAAATATGTCTTACTTTTAATGCGACTTCTGGTGCTGCATGGCGTATCGAAGTGCCGCTTTATATTTGACCGTTTCATCGATGCAATTTTATCATTGCATATTAGACATACCGCAGATCCTGCTCTCTCCACAAATGCAAATTCCTCTGTCCACGCAGCCTGGAATGCACGGTAATCATCGTCTTTTTTTCTTTTCGCCATCTTTTCCGTTACAAGGGTTGAAGCGGATAAACTAGCTGGCTATCTGATAAAATTGATTTCTTCACCTTTACAATGACCCGGACATGCTCCCGAGCCATTGGTTCCCGACCCGACCCACGGGTGACCCGTGACCCGTGAAATTTATCTTCAAAACTAATTTCTGTTTACTTTAAAATGACACAGTATTATTAAGAAATATCACAAGTATTTTAAAATCAGTTCCAAACTGATTTTTTTTTTCAACTCAAAATTGTCTGGGAGCCATATGCCGTCACCGGAAGAGCCATATATGGCTCGCGAGCCATAGGTTCCCGACCACTGCTCTAACCTCTTACCATTTCCCTAGCCTCCAGATGCATATTTCTCAGTGTGCATAGGTTAGCACTAGCCAGGACTGAAAAATGCTAGCCAGAGGCCTGTGTGCTCCATCCCTGTGTGTGTGTGTGTGTGTGTGTGTGTGTGTGTGTGTGTGAGAGAGAGAGAGAGAGAGAGGAGCGGTGTGCCTTATTATATGTCTGAGTATCTCTCTTTTTCACACTGTCTGTCTCAGTGCCAGCTTTAGTGAGGGGAAGAAGAGCCAGACAGGCACTGCCTGTGCAGAATGCAGATGGTTCTATCTGGTGCTGCTCTCCATAGTCGCAGAGCCATCCCCAACCGAGCTCTTTCTTTCTTTCTTTCTTTCTTTCTTTCTTTCTTTCTTTCTTTCTTTCTTTCTTTCTTTCTTTCTTTCTTTCTTTCTTTCTTTCTTTCTTTCTTTCTTTCTTTCTTTCTTTCTCACTCTCTGTGGCACTCTGTCTCTCCTTCACACCTCCTCTCCTTCGCCCTACAGCCCTCCTGCATAATTGCCTCATATCGTCTCTCTTTAAACACCACTTGGAGTCGGAGCATTTACTGCACATGGGAGCGGGTCCATTCACTCCAAACCTGCTTTGTCACTAAATAACCCTTTTGTTCCCTCCATAATTGCCATTCAGAGAAAATGCCATACACTCTGAAATGAGCAAAAAAAACACAAACAAAAAAAAAAAACAACAGATGCATGAGCCCCCCCCCCCACACACACACACATGCACGCACGTGTCCTGACTGCCCTGTGATTCCAAGCAGAAGTCATGATAGTACGCCTCTAGACAACTGGATCTGGATTTGTAAGGCTGTTTCTTTTCATCCTTTTTTTTTTTAACTCATAGTTTTAGGATGCCATTCGGTTTGCATTGTAACGGTGTGATGTCAAGTCTAACGAGGTGTGCCAGTGCCCGCCTTTCTTTGTCATTGCTACTGTGTTATATATAGCAACCCCGGCAGTAAGCTAGTGTGGCTGGCATTGGGCTGAATCGATCCATGTGGTTTCCATGCGATTGTCTCACCTGTCTCACCAATTGCACCTCAGTCTTGTATTGTATTCAGTCTTGTAAGCCACAACTGTTGATCCAGCCAGTATTACTTTGTATCAGTGTGTTATCAGGGTGTTGTGGTTTATAGACTCAGGTTTGCTCCTGGGTTCCATACCAGGATCAGTTCCATTAGGATTTAGTCGCAGACTTTGCGCTTATTTTAACACTTCTCTCACGATATACACACAGCTGTGCTGTGATGGCGGTGATGTTTACACATTTTAAGGGTGAGCTGAGCTAATGGATAAGACCTTTTTTTTTTTTCAATGTCCGCATTGTTGGAGCCGTGGGCTCCCCTACTTTGGAATAAATGTAGATGAAACACCAGAGACATATAGGCTGTTCTATGGAACAGGTTGATATTGGCAGTTTAAAAAAATTGCGTTTTTTTTTTTTTTTTGAGGATGGCACATAACCTAAAACCCCTGCTGACAAAGTAAGAACTTGTGCAGACTTGATTCCCGACATGGGAGACGGTAAACCATGAACTTAAGGTAATAATTGTTCGAAATGGATTCCTAGTGATATGTAAATGAATCCTTCTGGCTACTGCATTCATCTCTATCTTAACGTATAAAGATAACAGTTCCCTCTGTTCTACAACACACAAGCAGCAGTTAGAGTTGTCTTTTCCGAAGTGGGGTGCACAGCCTACTTCCATGTGATTTTTTTTTTTCTGTAATAGAATGGTAGAACCGGGATCATCAGACAGAGGCCCGTGGACCTCTATATGTGGCCCCGCCCCCACCCTCCCCTTAAAATAATAATGTTCCAGTAAATTCCTTCAGTTATATTGGAATCATATAGAATCAAGATAAAAGGGTAAAATATTGAACATGTCCCATCACCGAGGCATATTGAAATCTATGACAGTCATATATGGGCTGTTTGAGGGCTATTTAATAAAAGAGTATTTGATCTGTGAGACTTTGGCACCAGGTTAAATCTTTTTGACGACCCCCTTCTGTAGAGGGACTCTAGGAGCGATAGTGCAGGAGAGAGGGAGAAAACGTGATACCAGGCCAGCATACTGTACCACAGGCACACATGGCTACAGAGACATGAACCCCCACCACCACCACACCCACACACACATAAACATTTCTTTAAATGGAACATCCATGGATTAAATTTTACCTTTTTTTCCAGCTGAATTTCGGGCACCTTCCAGTGGGCTTTCAACTTGTGTTCATTTTAATCAGTGGAGTTGAGCGTCCCCATGCTTCTGATGCTGATCACACCCCTGAGTATCAGTTTTTCATTTCACAGAGAGGGTTTATCTGACTTAAAATATTCATGTGGGAAATCTTGTTGGGGTTTCTCCGGATGCTGATCTGCTGGCAAAATTCCGAGGCACGACTGGCGGGCCGTTTGGCGTGCAGTAGCAAACAATATTTTGACATGATTGATTCAGTGTTCTTCCAAAACAAGAGCTCTGCCACTTGGAAAATTAAACACAGGTTGCATTAACAACTAATTAATGACTGGTGTTCTTAAACCATCATTTACTGTTACTGAAGGTATCCATCAAATGAACACCTTTTCTCACCGGATAGTGACATTTGAGTGGACAGAACCAAAGTTCATTTGAATAATGATTCTTATATAAATTGTATTTTCTCAGTAAATATATGCTTCAAATGTCTCCAGTGTGAAGAATTGACCTGCGTTCTCACTGAACTGCTATCTTACTATTAGGAATTACACATATTGCACAGTTTTAGCCTACTGTGAAACACATTAAACAGTGAATGTAGGTACATTCACGAGATGTTGACATGTGGGATAAATGCATCAGGGGGTCTTCAGTCACTGTACTAATGCTGAGCATGCAGTTTGATTTATGATCAGACAACAGCCGCGTAGTGTTTTGCATTCTGTTTGAAGGTTCAATTTGGAATGAAACTTTTCATTTTTGCTGAGATTATCTTTGGTTGCTTATCCCAATCTCCACTAAATATTTCCCACATCTGTTGAGCTCAAAGGAGTCACTTTACCCTCATTTTAAGTGCAAAACGTGTCAGCAGGATTTGGGCTAAACTGATAATCCTGATTGTTTGGCTGGATGATGTGATTATGATTGTTGTTCTGGATCATTAGCCTCTGACATGTGGAACAAAATTATTTCCTAATGCAGATTTTATCTTAATTCAACATTTCAGAATCAGAATTAAGTTTTCTCAACTATAGATTTGCACATACAAGGAGTTTGTCTTAAAGTAAATTAAACTAAATTACCAACACGTTATTTAGACTATAAGTAGGTAAGAAAAAAAATTCAAACAATTGAAATAGAAAGTTATCAAATAGAGGGTCACTTTTGTATATTATGCATGTGGTCTCAGAGCCGGATTGATTGCACTAATAAGAAACTGACTGATAATTTAAATAACGTACACGAGTTAGAAAGACATAGACATAGTGACACATTCATTTCACAGTTTAAAGTACAGCGGGATGTTCCAATAAAATCCAAAGTTTTAATTACTGGCAGATTCTATGGTTAATTTTTGTTGAATATAAAATTACATCATAAAACTATACATGATCATACTGTATATTTGTATATTGGTCCTCACACCAACAGGCGTTGGGTGATTCAGCACTGGTTTCATCTGTCCTGATAACAGGGTGGAAATTAGTCAGATCCAGAACTGAACAAAGTCATTTCACCACTTAGGGATAGGATCTTTTTTTCATGCCCTCCCTATTCAAGTTTCATTGGCTGAACAAAACGCAAAGACCTTTTCCCACAAGCTCCATTAGAACTGAGCTCTGTACTCTTTCGCTCTTGTGCTAATTATGTGGTTCAGACATTAGCCGCCATTAGCCTTTTGTCAGGAGACGGAGAGAGCTGTCAGTCGGAAGGAATTTGAAGAAAAGAGATGGAATGCAACTGTCTACAGCTTTATAGCAGCACACAAGCTGTCACATCAAGAGTTTTTTTTTTTTTTTAAGGCCATAGCTGTTGAAAGAATCAGGGTTAGGCCATTCATTGTGCTGTAAGTTTTCAATCACACTTCTCCACTAATTAGCCTACACTGTAGACTTGCTCATTGGGAGAACATACTAGAACCTACAGTACTTCAACAAGTCTTATTAAGATGCCAAGGTGCTTTCACCCCCATGGGCTTTGTTTTAAAAGAATCAAATGTGTCACAAGGTCAAGCGTTCTCTGCATTTCATCTTGTACTGAGTCCAACTCAGGCCAAGATGTGAGCTAGAGTGTGGGTGCAGCTATTTAAATTGTAAGATCATTTGACTGAAACAGCTTAACAATGCTTCACTATCCACATCAACAAATGTACCGCATAAAACATCACATCTGACTGCAACTGTTTCCCGGCATCATCTCGAGACGAAAGCAAGTGTTTTATTACGAACCAAACTCTTTGGTCATGGAGTTGTTAAACTAAAATCACAATATCCAGCAAACATGAAGGGTAAGTGATTGGTGAAGTTGATCCCCACCTGAAGGATGTGGGTTTGATTCCCCCGCGTGACCACAACTCATGGACATCACCTAACTGAATGACCCCATGCCACAACCTAGGGAGCGAGAAGAGAATTTCTCTCTTAACTATAGCAAAGCATATCAAACAAGTAATGAAGTCCATCATAGGCTGACTTTGTTCGGTTTTAATGGCGTTAATCAGCTTTTGATATGTAACACTGATACCCACACATCTGAGCAGATTCCCCTTGCCTGAACCCCACGGAATATACAGTGGTGTTCCTGGGCACACAGGCTTTAGAGCTGTGTTCCAGCTAACAACAATTCCAGTCAGCTGAACTCTCGACTTTGCTGAAGAGTCCCTCATCTGTGGCTGTTGAGTGAAAAGCAAACC
This sequence comes from Lampris incognitus, assembly GCF_029633865.1. Classification (NCBI taxonomy): domain Eukaryota; kingdom Metazoa; phylum Chordata; class Actinopteri; order Lampriformes; family Lampridae; genus Lampris; species Lampris incognitus. Next base: position 26,420,809 of record NC_079221.1, read on the forward strand.
AGCACACATTTGTGGCTGTGCATGTGAGGATGTGTGATTGTGTGCATGTTTGCTTGTGGGTATGCCCATTTGCATGTATGCACCTGTGCTTTCATGTATTTTCGAACTCATGTATGTATAGTAAGTACATTGTGTAAGCATTTTGAGGTGTGTGGTCCATTGGCATGTGTGAGTGTGCCTCTGATTCTGTGTGTGTTTGTCTGTGTTGTCAGAGCTAGGAGTGGGCCTCAAAAGCCCAGATAAATCAATGCTTAGAGCAAGCCTTTTTAAATGTGGCTGTTACTCAGATGTAGGGATACGTAAAAAGACACACTAGGGCTCCCTCATAAAGATGTGAAATGCCCTCCAAGATGGCAATATGTCCCAATTCATCTCTTAACACTCTTCCCCTCTATCTCTCTCTCTCCCTTGGTCCCGCTTGCTTGCTCTGTTCCAGCCTTTCTCTGTCCCACTCGTTATTTCTCAATCTCACTTTATCTCAATATCTTTGAAAGCTTGACACTGTATGGCAGATGGCCTTGTATGATGCACTGCAGCTTTGAGTGTGTGTGTGTGTGTGTGTGTGTGTGTGTTGCAGTTGCCTCCAGGATAGGGTATGGCTCAGCTCTCAATCTTCCTTCACCCTCTTTCTCTTACTATTTCTTCTGCTTTCTTTCCCTCCTTCTGTATATTACTCTCTCCCTCTATCGCCAACTGTTTTTCACTATCTCTGTATCATATCCCCCCCCCTCATTACCTTGCTGTACTGCTTCTCCCTCTTTCCTCTTGTTCTCTTCATCCATACTTCCTCCACTTCCTTGCTTCATAACGCTCTGTCTCTTATCTATATCTAGCTTTCCCTCTCTCTATCTCTTCTCCTCTGACTCCCCCACACACCCCACCCCATCTCTATTTCAATCTGCCATACCCAGAACAGTATCTCCCTACCGTACGCCACTTGCAAAGCTCATGAAGACATCCATTTTCGTACAGTGTGCCATATTGATTTGTGCTGAGGGATGGGCACTTCTCATCCTCAAACACTGCAGTGTACCATTTAGCTGAAAAACAAAATGGGAAAGCGTCAACAGCAACAACAGCCTGCTGGAAGTGAACGGAGATCAGTCAAGAATATGAAGTTCATTCTCTGACAGTGTGTTGTTAATGTTATTGTTCAATGTATTTGAGGTTTTACTACCCTGCCAGCACAGCTCACAGCAGAGCTAGAAAGTCTTCGTTGAAGCACTGCTGTTATATTCTCATTGACATTCTTCTCTAAGCAAACTGGGTAGACCACAGGTACTGACTGGCTACACATTTTAAAAGAATAATTGGCATTTGATGACTTGCCTGTATGGCATGGAAATATATGTATCTCTATACACTGTTGGTTATATAATATCATAAGATAAAAAGATATAAAATTACCTTAGATATTTTGTTCATTAATTTCCAATGACTGCTGGGATAGGCTCCAGCACCCCGCGACCCTGAGAGCAGGATAAGCGGTTTGGATAATGGATGGATGGAAATTCCATGGGGGAAATGGTGTTGCAATGCAGGAAACAGTGCAACACTGCAGACCTAAACATTACAAGAAATATGAAACAATAACCAAACTTCTATAAAAACTATACGTATAGTGTGGGCAGGATACCTTTTTAAAGATTGTGTCTTTAAGTGCTGAGCAGACTGGGCAATAACATCCAAAATCTGACATTTAAATAACTAAAGATATATATAGGATACCTAACCTAATATTAATAAACTGTCAACAGCAATGAAAAAACAAATGGAATTAACATTCAAGAATAAAGAGCATGAATAAGCAAGAAATTAAGGGCAGTTTAAATAAAAAGCAACAATTATTACAGAATAAGTCTGTATTAGCCATGGCTGTATAGGTCAGCTGCCAATATCTGTATTTTGAATTAAACTCAGTTTTGACCTGACCAGATCTTTATAAGGATTTGCTGACATTACCACCATGTTAACATATTTGATCCATTCTGTTCATAAGAGTTGTGGAATTATTTTACACTGTGGGACTTGTCATTTGTGACATGGGACGATGCAAATAAAATTGACTTGACTTGACTTGACTTGACTTTGTAAAACCTGAGCTTTCTGTCCATGTTCCCTTAATCCAGAGCAATTTATAGTCAAGGCATCAGAATATTCCTTTAATTCCTACCATACCAATCTCAAAGATCTCCAGTACTGAGGATTTCAGGGGTGAACCATAGTGCTCTGACTCTGTTTCTGTGGTCATCAAATTAACATAATTGAATGATAATTTAAAATAAATGGTTCGAGCCCTGGGGTAGTCCAACCTTGGCGGTCGTCCTAGGTCGTCCTCTGTGTTGAGTTTGCATGTTCTCTCCGTGTCTGTGTGGGTTTCCTCCAGGTGCTCCAGTTTCCTCCCACAGTGCAAGGACATGTAGGTCAGGTGAATTGACCGTACTAGATTGTCCCTAGGTGTGAATGTGTGTGTTCTGTGTCAGCTGTGTGATGGTCTGGTGGCCTGTCCAGGGTGTCTCCCCGCCTGTCGCCCAATGACTGTGGGGATAGGTTCCAGCATCCCTGCGACCCTGAGAGCAGGATAAGCAGTTTGGGTAATGGATGGATGGGATTGGAACGGAAAAGACAGTACCATCATTATTATTATTATGAAAGTCTGGACGCATTGTCCATTGTGGTTCTAAAGAGCATAGGTAGAAGTAGCACTTACTCCTTAAACAAGTTGCTCATATTTTAGAAAAAAAAAGAAGTTAAAGTCAACCACCACACATGCAACTTCAGACTGAAAATAGGGCAGTGCATTGTGATGAGTCATATTGATGAATGGCTTTCCTCTGGGGGGGGGATATATATATATTCCATTTAACATGTATATAATAAATATAAAAAGTCTACACACCCCTGTTAAAATGCAGGTTTTAGTGATTTAAAAAAATGAAACCAAGATAAATCATATCAAAATTTTTCCACCTTTAATGTGAAATTGCAACCTATAAAATAAAGAGAAAAACAATCAGAAATATTTTAGAGAAAATTAAGAAAAAAACCTTACAATAACCTGGTTGCATAAATGACCACACCCTTTTATAATTGGGGATGTGGCTGTGTTTAGAATTAACCAATCACATTCAAACTCATGTTAAATAGTAGTTAGTATACACCAGTCATCAATTAAAATAACTGTGATTAACCCCAAATAAGGGTCAGCTGTTCCTGTAGGATCTTCCTGATATCTTCCTGGCTGCATCCAACTGCAAAAGCCATGGTCCACAAACAGGTTACAAAGCATAAACAGGATCTCATTGCTGAAAGATATCGATGAGGAGAGAGGTACAAAAGACTGTCCAAGGCATAAAATGTACCATAGAACACAGTGAAGACAATCATCAACAAGTGGAGAAAATATGGCATAACAGTGACATTACCAAGAACAGGACATCCCTCCAAAATTGATTAGAAGACAAGGAGAAAGCTGGTCAGGGAGGCTGTCAAGAAGCCTACAGCAATGTTAAAGGAGCTGCAGGAATTTCTGGCAAGTACTGGTTGCTCCCTACATGTGATAACAATATCCTGTACTTTTCTTATGTCTGAGCTATGGGGTAGGGTGGCAAGATGGAAGCCTTTACACATGGAAAAAAAAAACATCCACTCAGTTTTGCAAAAAGATACATCCAGTCTCCCCAAACCATGTGGAAAAATGTGTTGTGATCTGGAGCTTTAGTCAAGGTGGAGGGAATCATGAATAGCGCCATTTAAAAAAAAAACATTTTTGGCGCAAAACCTTCAGGCGTCTGACAGAAAGCCGAAGAGAAATTTCACCTTTCAGCTCGACAACGACCCAAAGCAGGCATCCAAATCAACAAAGGAATGGCTTCACCAAAAGAAGATAAACGTTTTGGAATGGCTTGACCAGAGCCCAGATTGAATCCAATTGAAAATCTGTGGGGTGACCTGAAGAGGGCTGTGCACAGGAGATGCCCTCGCAATTTGATGGATCTCGAAAGATTTTGCAAAGAAGAGTGGGAAAATATTGCCAAGCTGATAAGACTTTTACCCAAAAAGACTGAATGCTGTAATAAAATCAAAAGGTGCTTCAACAAAGTATTGATTTAGGGGTGTGCACATCTATACAACCAGGTTATTGTATGTTTATTTTTTATTATTTTCCCTAAAAGGTTTGTTTGTTTTTTCACTTGAAATTTAGACGGTGCAATTTCACATTAAAGGTGGAAAAAGTTCTAACGTGAGTTTCTTGGTTTAATTTCTTTTACATCACAAAAACCTGGCATTTTAACAGGGGTGTGTGGACCTTTTATATCCACTGTATATAGGAATATATACATGTTTGTTTTTTTTCCCCTCTCCCCTTTCTCCCCAATTGTATCCATCCAATTACCCCACTCTTCTGAGCCATCCCGGTCGCTGCTCCACCCCCTCTGCCGATCTGGGGAGGGCTGCAGACTACCACATGCTTCCTCCTATACATGTGGAGTCGCCAGCTGCTTCTTTTCACCTGACAGTGAGGAGTTTCGCCAGGGAGACGTAGCACATGGGATCACGCTGTTCCCCCTCCTCCCCGAACAGGCACCCCAACTGACCAGAGGAAGCGCTAGTGCGTCGACCAGGACACATACCCACATCCGGCTTCCCACCCGCAGATGTGGCCAATTGTGTCTGTAGTGACGCCCGACCAAGCCGGAGGCAACATGGAGATTCGAACTGGTGATCCCTGTGTTGGTAGGCAACGGAATAGACTGCTACGCAACCCAAACGCCTGATTATATACATTTAAAAGAATGTGTAGTCTTGGAATAAAGGTCATATCCGAGTGTTGACCTTCTGCAGTTTTCTTCTTTCAGTGGTAAACTAAATCTGAGCACATCTTTTTCTTCTATGACATTTCTTCTCTGATATTTTTGCGGCCAACTCCCTTTCCCTTCATTTGCAAGCTTTACTTCCTCTACTTGTTCTTATAGCCTTTTTCATTTGAATAGAATAGAACAATTCCCTGATGTGTACCTGAGGCTCTAATTCCCATATTCCCTCTGCTGGCACTCTTCTCATACATCAGCATTCACGGGCCATTGGACTGACTGTTCTTCCTTTATCAGGGTACTGTGGTTCGTCTCCTTGCATGTGTCAGGAAGGGCATCCGACGTAAAATTTTGCCAAATCATTATGCGGATTGACAAGACTGCCATCAGTGCTGTGCCCTCTCAGGGTACCGATGGAAACTATCAAATCTGCTGTGGTGACCCCTGGGAAACAAGGAACAAGCTGAAATAAGAAGATTATGAATGTTGGTGATTTCTAGGGATTGAAGCCTGTTCTACTGTTGTACTCGAAGTGGGTAGCTTTGGATGAAAGTGTCAGCTTACTGCCCTGAACAGGTTTCCACTGTAGATTCCCGCTGAGCAGGTGGGAACAATGATGTCTTTTTACCAACCCTAATTAAAAAAAAAAAAAAAAAACACATTTATTTTAAAATCCAGAGCCTCTGAACAGTGATTGGTTTATTCTATCAACCATAGGGGGTCAGCAGTAAATCATCGTATCAACCACAGGCAAACTGAGGTAGCATTTGGCTGTGTCTTCACTGAAAATGAGTTGAGTCAGGGAGTGTCCAGGGCAGCCGATGGAGGAGACTGTATCAGTACCGGCCTAATGAGCTTCGCTGATGAGAAACTAAGGTGATGGAGCGGCTGGGAAAGTGGAGCTGGCGGAGAACAAGTCTGTCCCACAATGCCTCTTTCTCTTTCCCACTGCACTTTTGCCACAGAGGCACCCCCTCAATAGCATCCCCCACCCCACGCCCACACACCCCTTCAAGTTTGCCTCGACAAAATTGATCAAAAACAGAAAAATGGCTTCTCCTGCTTGGATTGGTGTCGCGGACAGCAGGGCTGATAGAGAGAGGGCTGACAGAGGAATGGGGTTTTCAAATTTGTTGTTATACCCAGGTGTTTTGTGTTTCTGTAGGTTCAAAGGTGGGTGCATGTGTCTGTGAGTGACTGTGTGTATCTATATATTCTGGGTTAAAAGGATAGACTGGTGGTGATGGTGATAATTATGGAGGTGATAGAACACTCCAAATCCTGGAGATTACAAATCACTCTCCATGGATAGATACGGGTTTTTGGCTGTGCATGTGAGCATATGTGATTGTGTGTATGTTTGCTTCTGTATATGCCCATGTGCATGCATGCCAATAACAATAATTATTTTCAGAAGATGAATTTGCAGATACTGGCTATCGCTTTTATTGGGTCATTTCATATTTATCAACATTTGCTGATCAATGTGCTAAAATGGCATTAGCTTACTGACAAAATTTTAAAATTAGTCCCTAGCAGGACGGGACAGTAAAACAAGACAAAAGCAAAACGCCAGTGGATTTTTGGTAGATTTCCAATTCATATAAACCAGATTGCTATTAAATAATGAAGGTGGTTGATGATTTTTCAGATGTATGGGCCATTGCCAGCAGTGATTATTCCAGATGATGATGTCAAAACCCATTTTAAATACAATCAATAGGTTAGACTTTATAAGCAACAGCAGTGGTTGGTGGCACAGTGGTTAGCGCGGTTGCCTCACAGCAAGAAGGTCCAGGTTTTAAACCCCAGGGTTGTCCAACCTCGGGGATCATCCCAGGTCGTCCTCTGTGTGGAGTTTGCAATTTTCCCCCGTGTCTGCGTGGGTTTCCTCCGGATGCACCGGTTTCCTCCCACAGTCCAAAGACATGTAGGTCAGGTGAAACAGCCATACTAAATTGTCCCTAGGTGTGAATGTGTCGGCCCTATGATGGGCTGGCAGCCTGTCCAGGGTGTCTCCCCCGCTTGCCGCCCAATGACAGCTGGGATAGGCTCCAGAATCCCACGACCCCAATTGGAATAAGCGGCTTGGATAATGGATGGATAGATGTATAAGCAACATGTAACATCCAAAATGATATCAGCTGGATGCATGAGCTGTCTTTGCAATCAGCTATACCCCTAGGCACAATATTTCTTTTAAATGAGCCACTCCTGAAAAGAAGAAAAAAAAGCAGGATAATGTCATTCAAGGTTCTGAGCGAACTAATTTTGATATTTCACTGGGACAGGCTGATTCATAGTCCTCCCTTTTCAGTTCAAATAATAACCGGCAGAGGATGATAGATCCTAATTGTGATGCCCTTTTAATGTTTTCTCTGCTTTTAACACTTTTTTAGGACAGAGAAAACTCATTGGTGCCCTGAAAACTCCTAGGAGTGACTCTGCTGATAGTGTTCTCATGATACCCAAATAATGACTTCAGTACAGATACAAGACAAAAAATCACATCATAACTTAAAACTGGAGTATGCAAGCAAAAAACAGAGATGAAAATGCAAAGTGAGGTTGATGTGGTTTTAAATACAATGGTCACAACGCCAACTTTGTTTAAAAATGTTCCCTGTCAAAATGATAGCTCTGATGATTGTTAGCTTGAGGAGAGTGACTAGAACCTACCAAATGTGTTTTCCATAGGACATGCTTTGCCACAGCAGCCTTTCTGCACTTGCCTATGCCAACCAGTCCTATATATGTAAAAGATTATGTGAAGTCTGGACCACAACTTTCGAGTAAAATGTTAAGCATGCAAGTTTTATCAAGGGCTCATGTTTGTAAATGTAAACTTTATATAAGATTATTATAGCAAATTTGATGTAAAACGCTATTAATTTAAGTCTTGTACCTGGAAAATCTTTAGCAAAGCATCTAAAATCAAGTACTCTTACTTTGCCAGTACTGGTGCTTCGTTCAACACTGCCTCCCAGCCAAGGCAGCCTCTTGCCTGATCCCCAATGCTTATTAGTTTGGCAGGGTGGTGATCAGAGATGACTGTCCTTTTTTATGACTTGGGTCATCCTCTGGTAGCTGTTAGCAATCAGCAAGTGTCTTGTACTGACATGAGTTTTTGAGCAGGTAAGAACCAGGATTGGTGTATGTAGAGATGGTGGGCAGTCAGAGGTTACTGTGGTGCACACGTAATTCCAGGTTTGGCAGACTGGGGAAGTAACTTAGAACTCCATCTCCAACTGGGTATTTAAAGAGAGGACAAAGTGAAGTATGACAGAAGATTGAACTAAAGGATAGCACCAAGGCCCATTGTTTTGCCCCCATTAAATTGTGATGCTGATTTTAAAACCAAGAACTGTTTGCTATGGTGTTTTTTTTTTTTAAATAATAAATGTAGAGGTGGTTGGTAGCCTTTTTTTGCTGATGCATTACTGTCGGACTTTCATTAGATCAGCATACAGGAAAGGCCTTGAAAACCTATAATACATATCAGAACAGATGAAAATGCCATGCTTACCTACAATGCAACACCTTTTAACCAAAAATAACTATCTTTACCTTTTCTTTTTTTTTTGTGGAATTTTTCCCGCTTTTTCTCCCCAATTGTAATCCAGCCAATTACCCCACTCTTCCGAGACATCCCGGTCGCTGCTCCACCCCCTCTGCCGAGCTGGGAAAGGCTGCAGACTACCACATGCCTCTTCCGATACACGCGGAGTTGTCAGCCGCTTCTTTTCACCTGACTGTGAGGAGTTTCGCCAGGGGGACGTAGCGCGTGGGAGGATCACGCTATCCCCCCAGTTCCCCTTCCCTCTCGAACAGGCGCCCCGACTGACCAGAAGAGGTGCTAGTGCAACGACTAGGACAAGTACCCACATCCGGCTTCCCACCCGCAGACACGGCCAGTTGTGTCTGTAGGGACGCCTGACCAAGCCGGAGGTAACACGGGGATTCGAACCGGCGATCCCTGTGTTGGTATGCAACGGAATAGACCACTACGCTACCCAGATGCCCCATCTTTACCTTTTGACATAGTGTCTATAGAAGAGGAAGGGAAATATTCTTAGCTGGGTGCTGTGGTGTAGAGTCACCACACATAACTGTTCAGAAGCGTTCTACAAGGTATAATGGATATGTCTTGGATGATGCTGGCGTGTTGGTGATAGTTGACAGGCTCAGTTTCAGCAAAAGCCATTGTGAGTATTGGCCTCCACAATTTCTGAGAAAATGTACTCGAGCAATTTTATTTTCATGTTTTATTGATCAGTACATAAGTCTAGATGTCCAAGGAATAGAAATGCAGCGATCAATCGGCTGGTGACTGGAATCGGCTGATTTTCAGCTTGATCGGCCATGACCGGTGACCAGCCGGTCAGTCTCTGATATATCTGATTCTGTGCTGGTCAAATTTACAGGCATGCGTCGTATGATGGTTCACGTCGCGCACACATCGGCACAGACGGTAACGTCACAGCCGCTCACACACGCACGCTAAAACATGTTGTCAAAAACCGTCGTTTACTTTGGGAAAGTAAAACATGTTAGATAAAGTGGGATGTTCTGCAATTCATTTCCAGTTGGATTTTATTTGTACAAAAAAAAAGCTCTGTCCAGTAACTCGGAGCTCTTTTTTATTTTGAGATTTGTTTTGAGTGAGTGAGAGTGAGGTCCTGTAACCTGGTGCAGTTTTGGAGAAAATATAAAAGTCAAGGTCACTAGACAGTATTTTATTATGAAAATAAAATTGAAATTTCCTTTAAAGAATGGTTACAAAAATGTTTGTGTATGATGTCAATTATAGTTCTTAGGAAAAGAAAAAAAAATCGGTATCGGCAGGTCAGACTTAAAAAATCGGAAATCGGACTCGGCCAAGAAAATTGCAACCGGTGCATTTCTACAAAGGAAAATGGCTTTGTGTGTTGTTTGCTTAAAACACAACATGACAAGTGCACCGTTTTATAGTAGAGTTTTCATAATAAAACCACCTGCACCATAGAAAATGTGTTGAGGGGTAACATGTCTACCATATAGCATTTACCCATTAGAAAACGGGTAGAAGCTGCATACCATTAATATGACTTGCAAGGCATCAGACCCATTCTCTTCCCCATTAGAAAGGTTTGCTCTGTAGGAGGGTGTCAGACTGATCCTGAATTTGCTCTTATAAACTCTAGACGTGAATGGTTGAGATATTATGATGAGTGCTGTAAATAATTTAATTTATGCAGAGTCTGTACTTAATGGTGAATTAATAGCATCTTAGGCCTTTATCTGTTTGAGCCCAGCGTGTGAGGGCCATATAAAAAGAGCCTATCTAGACTATTTTACTGTCTCCATTTTAAGGGGAATTTATCACTCGCCTTCTGCCTTGGGGCTGCAAATGTATTTACAGCGGAGAACGATTCAAATGTCACATCCCCACTGCTCTTGTGCATCTCCTAAAAGGCTGTCCGTCAAGCCGGACAGGGGCGTGTTGGAAGGGGATGAGAGAGGAGGGCGAGTGGATGGGTGCTTTTAAATCACTCAAACTGACTATGGAGGTCACTCAGGGCAGCAACATGAGTACAGTCACAGTTCTCCAACCCTCCAGAAGCCTCTATTCTGAAGGAAAGTTGGGGGGGGGGTTTGTGTGTGTGTTTTCTTTTTTTAAGCAATTGTGCTTTGCCCCTAGGAGTGCTGGCCTCGCACTCACTAACTTAAAGGGGATATATGAATTTTTCACTACCAAACGCATGTGAGGGGGCAGATGTGTGGGCATTTCTGCGCGTACGTGTCTGCACATGTACAGTGCAGTGTGTGTGTGCATGCGTGCGTACATGTGTGTGTGTGTGTGTGCACATGGGTGGGGTGCATGATCACTGCAGTTCCCTTCTGCAGAGAATGGAATGTCTGGAGGTAGACTGGGCATCTTTCCCCAGGTAGGCAGGAAGTAGTCACCCACTGGGCAGGCGTTTGGCTGCCATTGTGAAGGTTACAGCTCCTGGCGGACTTGACTGCTCTCCCAGGACACAAAGACAGAGTGCTGGCTAGCCGTTCCCACTGCGGACCTCATCACTTATAGGCTGTCCACCCAAGCACCCCCCCCCCCATGGAAATGTCCTTTCCTGGTAAGCTACTGTGTGGGCAACTATTAAAGAGGGTAGGCAAAGAAAAAAGCATTTAATACAATACAGAATTGTCAGTATTCCCAATCCTGATGTGCAGATGTAAAATCTGTTTCTCTAAATCAAGGAAACCCAAAGAACTAGGTTTTAATCTGTGATGCTTTCAGGGGACAAAATCCAATGACAGCAACTTGGACATGAACCCCATGTACTTTGACATTGGGGTACTTTGATTTTTTTTTCAATATGACCATATTCTATGCTAGAACTAATATTCATAAATAAGGGGAAGAGCCCCTCCACCTTTCTCCTTAGCTCTTATTATTCCTATCTCTTTCCTCACTCTGTTTCTCAATGTGACCGTTATATATGGTCACAGGAATATTGTCTGGCTATGACAGACCCTTGGCCCCTCACTGCTTTTGGTTGTTGGGAATTATGGTTATTTAAAACAAGCCTCCTCTGCAGTTATATTTGTACATCTTTTATGGATAGGTGCATGGGCTGACCGTTATATATGGTCACAGGAATATTGTCTGGCTATGACAGACCCTTGGCCCCTCACTGCTTTTGGTTGTTGGGAATTATGGTTATTTAAAACAAGCCTCCTCTGCAGTTATATTTGTACATCTTTTATGGATAGGTGCATGGGCTGAATGATAAACTGGAAAAAAGCAAATGCGCTGATCTGTATGGAAAATCATGCATGTCAAAAATGGTCAGTTTAGCAGATCTATGAAATATCTGTAGATGATGTCAAATGTAAGTCTTGATGTTTTATTTTTGAGTGGTGTTCTAAGTTAAGCCCCCCCCCTTTCTCTCCAATTGTATCCAGCCAATTACCCCACTCTACCGAGCCGTCCCAGTCGTTGCTCCACCCCCTCTGCCGATCCGGGGAGGGCTGCAGCCTACCACGTTTCCTCCGATACATGTGGTCATGAGCCGCTTCTTTTCACCTGATGGTGAAGAGTTCGCCGGGGGGACGTTGCGTGTGGGAGGTTCACACTATTCCCCCCAGTTCCCCCTTCCCCCCTGAAAGGGCGCCCCGACCGACCAACCAAGGGAGGCGCTAGCGCAGCAACCAGGACACATACCTAGATCCGGCTTCACACCCGCAGACATGGCCAATTGTGTCTGTAGGGATGCCCAACCAAGCTGGAGGTAATGTGGGGATTCGAACCGGTGATCCCCGTTTTGGTAGGCAACGGAATAGACCGCTATGCTACCCGGACGCCCCCTAAATTAAGTTTAAAGGCAGATTTGAATGCTGCCTTTTATTGGATTTTCCCTTTAAGTCAAGAGAACTTCAGGTTCAGGCTGTGGTGACCAGCAGCTGGAGGTTTTCTGTTTTTATGTTGAGGTCAAAATGGGTCTTTCCTCTGTCAGTTTCTTCTTTCTAACGTAATATAAAAAACAGCCCTTCTCTCTTCTATTCTTCTATTGAGCCTTTAGGGTTAGGAGTAACTTCAATTGCTTGATAGACTACTGATAGTCTTGTACCTTCCTCACACTTTTCCTCTTTCTCATTCAGTCTCTTTCTCTTCGTCTGTCTATCTGTCTGTGTCTGCCTCTGTCTCTCTTTCTCTCTGTCTCTACGCTCCATTTTGAGCTACACCTGAATTCCAGAAAGTGATCCAAGGAAAGCATTTCACTGTGAGTGAACACTAGCAAACCGTATAAGCGTGGGGAGAAAATGTCCTTATGACTCGGAAGACATCCAACAGCTTCGTCTCCAGTAGGCAATGTCACATTAAACATCTGCTACCGCCGCCTCCTCCCCAAAATCCACGATATGTAAAAGAAAAACCATAATTACGGGATCTTGGTGCTGTGCATACAGCTTATGAAAGAAAGGCGCTGTGCCTTCGGCAGAGTAGACAAAACACAAATTCCACATCTACTTACACACAAAACCCCTGTGTGTAGATTAAATTTCTCATCAGGCTCTGTCATATCAGTTGGGGGCATTCCCAATAATGAAGCCTGCTTTTCTTATCAAGTCTAGGGCCTTATTTGAGATGTCACTATCCAGTCGAGAGAGCGAGAGAGGGGGGGGGGGCTGGGTAGAGAGTTTTATTCTTTTTTTTCCTTTTTTTAAATCTCCTTCAGACTTTGACCTTAATAACACACATCTAGTGTGAGGCCGCTGGTCCATTCCAAGGCGCGGTCCAGCTCATAATGGGACACGATTAATAAATCTACAGCGCTGATATCAGTACTGGGCCATGTCGAAACGAGCTGAGAGCTGGAGACATAGATAATGGACATCTGCAGCAATGAACTATGCTCATTCCCAGTCCTCCAAAGGGAACAGGATGAGACAGGCCATGATTTATGAAGTTGTCCTGCATTTCTGAGACATAGATACCACATGTGATAGTGTGCAGGATGAGGAGGTGAGGGTGAAGGTCGGGGTTACAGGCAAGGGATTGTCTGTACCGTCCAGATAAGATGAGAAAGGAGGTTTGACCATGAGGTAACCTGAAAGAGCAAGACAGCTCAACCTTAGGCCAACAGATGAAAATAGATGAATGAACATCAGCATTGTGTCTTCAGCAATTTGATTCTAACACAGTTAACACATTTTGTTGATATAGTATGTTAATGTTTTTGCTATGTAGCAATTAATATGTTCATCGTAAAAATGTATAAAACAGCCAAAATATTGCCTATACAATGTGCTTACAAGGTGAAAAAAAAGGCAATGTAAGTACACAGTGCAAATGTAACTTTTGTGCTTGTACCATGTTTTCACTGTGTTAGTCCAATATATGTTTGGGAGATTTTCAGTTAGTCTTAGAATATGACAATTTCAAAATGCTTACTAAGGCTAGGGATATAGAACAAGACAAAACCAAAACCAATTGGAACATAAAAGACATAAAAAATCCCAAAGGTTATAAGTACGGTACATAACTAACAAACTTTGCTTTAGCTTGAAAAAGTCTGAAAGAAAAGCTTTATTTTAGGTGTGCTGTAATACATATGCAGTGTCTAAGACTGGGTATTGCGATGCACTGTTGGTCCCAGTTTCTTGTAACCATTTTAAGACTCTTGACTGGTGTCAGAAAACATCAAGATCTTGTTCTTTTAATGGTAAAAAGTTTTTCCACTAGCTAAAGGACATAGAATTAACTGTGCAAGTAAGAAGGTTGAGTCTTTTGAAGAATAACAGATGGCATGTTTTACAGAAAATAATTAAGGTCTGTTGCAGAGTTGACTGTGTAAGAGGAGAGAGTTGAGGAGGTTTAGAAAGATGTAAGGTATTTTTTTGAGAGAAAAAGCATCTTTTCAAAACAGCTGTCAGAGCTTGTATTGGTATAAAAACACTGCAATTGACTCTGAGCCCTTCCAGTTGCTGCAGAAAAGACGATGAGTCATGCAAAGAAACAGGCCTCGTTTGTCTGTCTCCATTACTTTGGAGTGTGGGCAGCCCTGGAAAGACCCTTCTCCATCTTACAGCACAAGTTGCTGGTTGTCATCATGCACCACGCTCCCAGACGTTGCCATCCAAGGCTTCAAACTGACAAAAGGACACACCGTCAATAACACTTTCAGGGAATAACTGCTGAGTGAGAACGAGGGGCCACTGGCACGCAAAATGAATGGAGTGGGGTTTTAGTGGGAGATGGTCTGCGTTGATGGGGTCGGAACATGGCTGGCTGTTTCTTATATTAGCTATGGATGTCTTTGGCCTTTTTATGGTAATTTTGGCAGGAGAGAAGGGTTTACATTGTTACTGTTCCTTTGCGAAATCAGACATTATATGTGCAAATTTTTAATCTTGAAATAAAAAGAGTTTTGGTACGAGAGAAGTCCATATGTAAATCCAAAGTCTTTACTGCTTTTTTTCTGACTTTTCTACCTCCTTGCTTCCAAGGATCATAGAGCATATACTTTTCCTTTAGTTACAGTATGTGTCTCAGCAGGGCAGAGCGTTTTCTGAAATTATGTTTACAGAAGTACAGGATGTAAAGGAACTACTTCTAAAAGTGGAGTGGGGTGGATCAGAGTAGGTATGTCAGTATTGTAGACATTGTGGCATGTGTCATGATAGATGTTGAAATAGGCGCATGATACCTCCAGAGGGCTCAGGTCAAATCACAGACATTAAAACTCTCGATGGAAAGGAAATTTCTCTCAATAAAAATGATAGCAGTTAGCTCCACCATTGCATTTACTAATAAGTAAAGCATTTTTACAAGAAGGCAATGGAGAAGAGGTGTGTCTTGAGACGGGATTGAGTGGGAGGGATTCTGAGTCTCTAGTGATTTGGGGGAGTGTGTTCCAGAGCCTGGGAGCTGCCCTGGAGAAGGCTCAATCACCGAAGCCGTGGAGATTGGACCTGGGGGTGGAAAGAAGGCTGAGGTGGATTTGAGGGACCGAGAGGGTTGGTAGGGGGAGAGGAGGTTGGTGAGGTATGGGGGAGCCAGTTGGTGAAGGGCTTTGTAAGTGAGAACCAGGATTTTGTAATTGATCCGGTGGGAGATGGGTAGCCAGTGGAGGTCTTTTAGGACTGGGGTGATGTGGTGCCAGGATTCAGTGAAAGTTAAGTCGGGCTGATGCGTTCTGGACCAGTTGGAGTCTCTTTATAGAGCTAGCACTGATGCCATAGAGGAGTGAGTTGCAGTAATCAAGACGAGAGGAGTTGAGGGCATGAATCAGTGTCTCAGCAGCAGGGCGTGCGAGAGAGGGTCTTATTTTCTCAATGTTGCGAAGGTGGTAGGAGGATTTGACAATTTGGCAAATATAGTCTCAAGGGAGAGGGTGGGATCAAGGATCACACCAAGGTTGCGTGCCTGGGAGGAAGGGGAGACAGTAGTGCCATCAATGGTGAGTATGAGGTTAATGATTTGGCTGAGAGTGGACTTGGAG